>NC_042987.1:36436438-36548938 GCF_901001165.1 Salmo trutta | reverse complement strand
AAAATGTGAAAAAACATTTGGGCATTTTGTCTGTACATCCACGGATGAGCCAGTCACACTTCATATGCAATATAGGCTATGGGATGGTAGCTAGCAAAGTCCACAGACGCAATGCACACAACACTAAATACTTCCTCCAAGCTAGCTAACCACTGTATTATAATTAAATCACAATGGATTAGCTAGTTTTCATGAAACAGCTGCCTGTGTTAACTGCCCAGTTAGTGCAGTGTCCTTAGCTAGCTAGCTAGCTATGTTGATGTTAGCTAGCTAGCGAATATGCTAATGTTAGCTAGCTAGCTAAACATTTGGGTATGGGCTGGCACTGGCAGTATGGGATTGTGGAGAGTGAATTTAACTGTTTCTTTGTCATCTTGCTAGGTAGTTATCTAGCTGTGGCCATCTGGCTAGTATCAACAAGGCCTTTCTACAAAATAGCAACATAAGCGTAGATTTTTGTATTTATTTCGTTTAACCTATATTTAACTAGGCAAGTCAGATAGCTTGGAATCTAGACCATAAGCAATACACATGGATATGCATTGCCAAACAACGCTACTGCCACCTTCTGGTTTAGAGTATTTTAACAAGACTTGAGTGGCTGAGGACTTCCAAGTTCTTTGCTGTGTTAATACAAAACAGATTGACTGCTGACACTCTGTTCAGAGGTGCTAAGTACTGTTGACAGGCAAACGTGTGTGTGTGTGTGTGTGTGTGTGTGTGTGTGTGTGTGTGTGTGTGTGTGTGTGTGTGTGTGTGTGTGTGTGCGCGGGTGCGCGAGCGCCCTGGGCAATGAGGTCACACTTCATTCACTATTCATCCAACTGGGTTAAGTACTCTTTAGTGATTCCATTGCTGTAGGGGCTAGAGATGGAGAACAAGTGCGAGATAAAGAGATCTTTAATAGACAGGGAGTTCATTTGACTTTCTGGATGACCTTATAAAGAAGTCCCCGAGGTGCTGCCACACAAACGTCTCTGTGTTCGATACTACACATTTGTGCTGTGTGATAAAAATAACTTCTTTCCGGAGGAAACCAAATGGTCACGCCCCTATATAGCTGGAAACCAGCACAACACCCTGCCCATTTCCTGTCGGAGTCAGAGCGTGGGCTCACAAACTAAAAGTTCCTACAGAAAGAGGTTGGCGGAAGAGGGGGGCGAGAGACCAACGGACAGAAAATGTTGACAGAAGATGAGAATGAAAGGACAGGAAAGAAAGGAAGATCAAAATGAAGAAAGAGACACAAAGGTTTATCTTTGTGTTTAGAAGTGTGTTAGTTCTACTGTTATTGTTCAGTTGGTCGTTAAAGGGGTATATTCTCTGTAGATTGGATCTTCATTTGGTTGTGTACCACAAACAGTACCGCCATTAGAGAAGAGCTGCTAAATCATTTTGACCACTGATGCAAAGCTAGTGTAACAGAGGTGGTTCTGTGTGCTATGCTCGTGTGATGAGTAACCTTAACATTTACGTTTGCTCCCCGGGGCTAATTGGGATTTTGGTTCAGTGGGTTCGATATCAGGTGATCTGGGTTTAATATCAGGTCAGTCACGCTTGTCTGTTGAAAACACATTCAACCAGAAGTTTGTGTACAGACGGCTTTGAGAGTGTCTAGACACAGCTAATGCAATCTAACTTTTGAGGGTACAACTCCCTCTCTCTCTAGCAACAGTTCTGGTGTAATCTCTTTACTCTGATAAACATCTGGCTGCTATTTAAAAGGCCATTATCTCCCAGGAACAGACGGCAGTTCCGCTCTAAGAACAACTCGTTAACTACCAGCCAGTACATCACAGAACATGTGTTACATTGCCAAAGCAAGTGAAATAGATAGTAAACAAAAGTGAAGTAAACTATTAAAATAAACAGTAAACATTACACTCCAAAAGAATAAAGACATTTCAAATGGCATATTATGTGCAAATAGTTCAAGTACAAAAGGGAAAATAAATAAACATAAATATGGGTGTTTGTTCTTTACTGGTTGCCCTTTTCTTGTGGCAACAGGTCATAAATCTTGCTGCTGTGATGGCACACTGTGGTATTTCACCCAGTAGATATGGGAGTTTATCAAAATTGGATTTGTTGTGAAATTATTTGTGGATCTGAGTAATCTGAGGAAAATATGTGTCTCTAATATGGTCATACATTTGGCAGGAGGTTAGGAAGTGCAGCTCTCTCTCTCTCTCAAAATTCTGGGCATGTCTTTGGATGGGAGATGTTGAGGATGAAGGCAAATTCATCTCGATTGTACCAACAAACAAAAACAATCTAACAATTCTGGAGCCCTATTCTGTTGGTCAAATATAAACAATAATAGCCTAATTATCAACCCAAAATTCATGACAAACACTGGATTAGGTTGCATATCAAAATATCTTGAATCATGCATTCCTGCTTGGACATGTTAGATGTAACTAAGTATTTAATGAGTACCATGTCAGTACTCTATTACACTTCTTAATAAGTATTGTGAATTAATTTATTAGATGATTACACATGTTTCTATGTTTCTATTTGGTTATTGGATTTCGACCCAATCATGGGCTGGTACCAGGAACTGAACAATGTAGTGGCACCAGTGACACCAGGGGAAATAGTTAAGACTGGAGCCCTGGAGAGGATTTGGTCAAATCACTTCCAATGACTGTTCCAATTGCGAATGCAGCCCAATCCTTCTACACAGAAAAGGCGATGACAAGGTTAGTGGGTCGTCATAGAGATGGAGGAATCAGTCAGTCGTGGAAAAGATGAATGAGTTCAACAGGGGACTGCTGACAATCTATGAGTCAAAGTAAAGTGTGGGGGGGTGAATCAAGGATAGATGTGTGAACAGAAACCTTGGTCAGAGTGGGGGGGGGGGGGGGCATTAGTGATGTGAGAGGCATGTAATTAAAATTCTGCGTTTAGTCTTTGGTTTGGGGCCACCAACTCAAATATTGTCAGTGTCTTGATATAGATGATCTAGCTTATGAAAAAAGATTGCTGTTAGAGTGCAGTATAACTGCAGTATAGTACAGTATAGTACAGTATAACCACAGTATAGTACAGTATAGTACAGTATAACTGCAGTATAGCACAGTATAACTGCAGTATAGCACAGTATAACTGCAGTATAGTGCAGTATAGCTGCAGTACAGTATAACTGCAGCATAGTGCAGTATAGCGGCAGTATGGTACAGTATAGTGCAGTATAACTGCAGTATAGTGCAGTATAACTGCAGTATAGCACAGTATAACCGCAGTATAGTGCAGTATAGCTGCAGTATAGTACAGTATAACTGCAGCATAGTGGCAGTATAGTACAGTATAGTGCAGTATAGTGCAGTATAACTGCAGTATAGTACAGTATAACTGCAGTATAGTGCAGTATAACTGCCGTATAACCGCAGTATATTACAGTATAACTGCAGTATAGTACAGTATAACTGCAGTATAGTGCAGTATAACTGCAGTATAGTACAGCATAACCGCAGTATAGTGCAGTATAACCACAGTATAGTACAGTACAGCTGCAGTATAGTGCAGTATAACTGCAGTATAACTGCAGTATAGTGCAGTATAACTGCAGTATAGTACAGCATAACCGCAGTATAGTGCAGTATAACCACAGTATAGTACAGTACAGCTGCAGTATAGTGCAGTATAACTGCAGTATAACTGCAGAATTGTGCAGTATAACCGCAGTATAACTGCAGTATAGTGCAGTATAACTGCAGTATAGTACAGTATAACCTCATTATAACTGCAGTATAGTGCAGTATAACCACAGTATAGTGCAGTATAACTGCAGTATAGTACAGTATAACTGCAGTATAGTGCAGTATAACCGCAGTATAGTACAGTATAACTGCAGTATAGTGCAGTATAACCGCACTATAACTGCAGTATAGTACAGTTTAACTGCAAGAGAAAATACCTTTTCTTCACCCAACAATAGCGTGTGAAAATTGGAATGTCTTTGAGATGTACAACCATATAATTAGGAATTAGAATACAGTAGGTTTAATACATGAATTAATAAAACGTAGAATAGAGTAATTTAATAGGATCTCTATGTGTACAACAGCACTGGCCATTTTTTCACGAGACTTCTTTCTCCGAGAGAAAAAGGTTTATTTTTAAGAGATAATAATAATTGCTCATTTTGATTTAAACATTCTCATTCATGACTATGCATTGTTGTTTCAGCAGGGGGCCTAACTAAAAGCCTTGTCAAATGGTTACTGTTGAAAAACAACGACAATTCAGTATTTGTTAGATAGCATAGACTACGGTATCTAACTAATACTAAATTGTCATTGTACATGAGATAATTCAGTTACCAGTAGTTAGATATTAACTTAATGGGTAAAACCAACTTCAATAATGAGGAAGCTGTACTTTGCTGAGTGTCAAGTCATCTCATGTTCAACAGGTGGGGACAGGCCCCAGAAATGACATTTCCTAAGAGAAACCCCGCTGAGTTAATGGAGAGATCCCTGGAGCGACATTTGAAAGATGGGCAACGCTGCCCTATGCCCCTTTACTTGGTCAAGACTGGTCCGCTTGGTCAAGACTCTGGGGGGATTTTGCTACAAGCTGTTCATAGGAATTCATCTCTCACCAAGTTTGCAATGGCTCTTCACACCCAAACCTCCTCAAAGCTAAGGTTGGAAATCCCAATCCCTGGAAAGCCTCATTGATCAGCATGCTCTAGTGCAAACTAGACCGTAAAAACACCTGAATCGACAACTCATCTCACCTCCTGCACTAAAGGTGGATGCTACATCGCTTCAACCGTGATCCGATATAGCCGTGATACAGTATATCTTCAATATGAAACAAAAGCAATAGCTACCAAGGACCAGAGAGCTACAGAAGCTAGCTTATTGGTCTATTTATCATTTCTCTACAAAGAGGACTCATCTCAGTGCTTATACATGCAGTTCCATTACTAAGGTGGATGAAACACAGAACCTCCCCAACCCACAAGGGAAGAAAAAAATACATTTCAATGTATTTAACGTCATGTAAAATGTATTTCAAATACATGTAGATACAGTGTCTAGTGAAAGTCTACACACCCCTTACACAGTTCACATTTTGCTGTCTTAAAATTAAATCTACATTTTCAAAATCATTTGTTTATTAAATCAACCGAAGAGGTCTTGATTGCGTATCTCTTCACACTCCAGAGTTAACACTTGGTCTGAATACTTATGTAAATGTGACATTTCTGTTTTTTTATATATACATTTGCAACAATTTCTAAAAACCTATTTTTGCTTTGTCATTATGGGGTATTGTGTGTAGATTGATGAGGGGGGAAAACGATTTAATCAATTTTAGAATAAGGCTGTAACGTAACAAAATGAGGAAAAAGTTAAAAAGTTATTTTTTTTGGCCAATCTGGGATGTGGCTTTTTCTTTGCAATTCTGCCTAGAAGGCCAGCATCCCGGAGTCGCCTCTTCACTGTTGACGTTGAGACTGGTTTTGCTGGTACTATTTAATGAAGCTGCCAGTTGAGGACTTGTGAGGTGTCTGTTCCTCAAAATAGACCCTCTAATGTACTTGTCCTCTTGCTCAGTTGTGCACCGGGGCCTCCCACTCCTCTTTCTATGCAGACAGTTTTCTCTGTTCTGTGAAGGGAGTAGTACACAGCGTTGTACGAGATCTTCAGTTTCTTGGCAATTTCTCGCATGGAATAGCCTTCATTTCTCAGAACATGAAAAGACTGACGAGTTTCAGAAGAAAGTTATTTGTTTCTGGCCATTTCTGGCCTGTAATCGAACCCACAAATGCTGATGCTCCAGATACTCAACACGTCTGAAGAAGGCCAGTTTTATTGCTTCTGTAAATCAGAACAACAGTTTTCAGCTGTGCTAACATAATTGCAAAAGGGTTTTCTAATGATCAATTAGCCTTTTAAAATGATAAACTTGGATTAGCTAACACAACGTGCCACTGGAACACAGGAGTGATGGTTGCTGATAACGTGCCTCTGTACGCCTATGTAGATATTCCATTACAAATCTGCCATTTCCAGCTACAATAGTCACTTACAACATTAACAATAGTCATTAACAATGTCTACACTGTATTTCTGATCAATTTGATGTTATATTAATGGACCAAACATTAAGCTTTTCTTTCAAAAACAAGGTCATTTCTAAGTGACCCCAAACGTTTTTATAGTACCAGTCAAAAGTTTGGACACACCAACTCATTCAAGGGTTTTTCTTTATTTGTACTATTTTCTACAATGTAGAATAATAGTCAAGACATCAAAACGATGAAACAACAGATATGGAATCATGTAGTAACCAAAAAAGTGTAAACAAATCAAAATATATTTTATATTTGAGATTCTTCAAAGTAGCCACACTTTGCCTTGATGACAGCTTTGCACACTCTTGGCATTCTCTCAACCAGCTTCATGAGGTAGTCACCTGGAATGCCTTTCAATTAACAGATGTGCCTTGTTAACCTCTCTAGGGGAGGTGGGACAAAATCGTCCCACACTATTCAACAGCCAGTGACAAATCAGAGCGCCAAATTTAAAACCACAAAATGTCATAATTCAAAGTTCTCAAACATAGGACTATTTTACACCATTTTATAGATACACTTCTCCTGAATCGAACCACGTTGTCCAATTTCAAAAAGGCTTTACAGCGAAAGCAAAACATTAGATTATGTTATGAGAGTGTAACGGTTGTCTGGAACACAGGACCAAAACGCAGCGGGAATATGAATGCTCATCTTTTTAATTTGAAGCAAAGTGAACACTTACAAAAACAAAACAACGACTACACAGTTCCATAAGGCACATAAGCTATACGGAAAACATTCACCCACAAACCCCAAAGGAAAAACAGGCTGCCTATGTATGACTCTCAATCAGTAACAACGCTCTACAGCTGTTCCTGATTGAGAGCCATACACGGCCGAAACAAATGAAACCACCAACATAGAAAATGAACATAGAACGCCCACCCATGTCACACCCTGGCCTAACCAAAAACAGAGGAAAAAACCCTCTCTATGGCCAGGGCGTTACAGAGAGTACATAGACACAAAAAACCACACAGCCATTTCCAAGCAACTAGCATGCATCACAAATACCCAAACCACAGCTAAATGCAGCACTAACCTTTGATGATCTTCATCAGATGACACACCTAGAACATCATGTTACACAATACATGCATTTTTTTGTTCGATCAAGTTCATATTTATATCCAAAAACAGCATTTTACAATGGCTCGTGACGTTCAGAAAAAATGTTGCCCCCAAAACTGCCGGTGAATCAGCACACCGATTTACAAAAATACTATTCATAAACCTTGAGAAAATATTAAATTGTTATTCAAAGAATTATAGATAAGCATCTCCTGAATCCAACCACATTGTCCGATTTCAAAATAACTTCTGAGTACTGCGCTCAGAAAAAGACATCAAGCAATACAGATAGCCGCCATTTTTGAGTCATCTAAAATCATAAATAAAACTAGAAATATTCGCTTACTTTTAGTAATCTTTATCAGAAGGCACTTCCAGAAATCCCAGGTCCACAATAAATGTTGTTTTGTTCGATAAACTCCATAATTTATGTCCAAATAGCTCCTTGTTGTTCGCGCGTTCAGTTCAGCTACTCCAAATGTAGGACGCACGAGGAAAATGTCACGAAGAAAAGTAAAAAAAAAATCTATTTACGTTCGTTCAAACGTGTCAAACGTTGTAAAGCATCAATCTTTAGGGCCTTTAGAATGTGAAGATTCAGTAATATTCCAACCGGACGAAACCAGTGTCTTGAAAAACGTTTTGGAACATGGAGCTACCTCTCGCATGAACGCGCGTCTCATTCCCGGGGTCACCAACTTCTCAGCCTTCTCATTCGGTCTCTGTTCATCATAGACGACTCAAACAACTCTCTAAAGACTGTTGACATCTAGTGGAAGCCTTAGGAAGTGCAAAATTAGTTAGAAAGGCAAGGACTTGAAAGGACTACAAGCACCAGAATTCTCACTTCCCGGTTAGATTTTTCTCAGGGTTTTACCTGCCATATGAGTTCTGTTATACTCACAGACATCATTCAAACAGTTTTAGAAACTTCTGAGTGTTTTCTATCCAAATCTACTATTAATATGCATATTCTAGTTCCTGGGCCCGAGTAGTAGGCCGTTTAATTTGGGTACATTTTTCATCCGGCCGTGAAAATACTGCCCCCTACCCTAGAGAGGTTAAAAGTTAATTTGTGTAATTTCTTTCCTTCTTAATGCGTTTGAGACAATCAATTGTGTTGTGACAAGGTAAGGGTGGTATACAGAAGGTAGCCAGCCCTATTTGGTAAAAGACCAAGTCCATATCATGGCAAGAACAGCTCAAATAAGCAAAAAGAAACGACAGTTCATCATTACTTTAAGACATGAAGGTCATTCAATGCAGAACATTTCAAGAACTTTGAACGTTTCTTCAAGTGCAGTCGCAAAAACCATCAAGCGTTATGATGAAACTGGCTCTCATGAGGACTGCCACAGCAAAGGAAGACCCAGAGTTACCTCTGCAGCAGAGGATAAGTTCATTAGAGTTACCAGCCTCAGAAATTGCAGCCCAAATAAATTCGTCACAGAGTTCAAGTAACAGACACATCTCAACATCAACTGTTCAGAGGAGACTGTATGAATCAGGCCTTCATGGTCGAATTGCAAAGAAACCACTACTAAAGGACACCAATAAGAAGAAGAGACTTGCTTGGGCCAAGAAATGCAGACAATGGACATTAGACAGTTGAAATCTGTCCTTTGGTCTGATGACTCCAAACTTGAGATTTTTGGTTCCAACCTCCGTGTCTTTGTGAGACGCAGAGTAGGTGAACGATGATCTCCGCATGTGTCGTTCCCACCGTGAAGCATGGAGGAGGTGTGATGGTGCGGGGGTGCTTTGCTGGTGACACTGTCTGTGATTTATTTAGAATTCAAGACACACTTAACCAGCATGTCTACCATAGCATTCTGCAGCGATACACCATCAACAGGACAATGACCCAACACACCTCCAGGTCTATTTGACCAATAAGGAGAGTGGTGGAGTGCTGCATCAGATGACCTGGCCTCCACAATCACCCGACCTCAACTCAATTGAGATGGTTTGGGATGACTTGGACCGCAGAGTGAAGGAAAAGCAGCCAACAAGTGCTCAGCATATGTGGGAACTCTTTCAAGACTGTTGGAAAAGCATTCCAGGTGAAGCTGGTTGAGAGAATGCCAAGAGTGTGCAAAGCTGTCATCAAGGCAAATATTTTGATTTGTTTAACACTTTTTTGGTTACTACATGATTCCATATGTGTTATTTCATAGTTTGATGTCTTCACTCTTATTCTACAATGTAGAAAATAGTAAAACATTCAGAATAACCCTGGAATGAGTAGGTGTGTCCAAACTTTTTGAATGGTACTGAATGTGTGTGTGTGTAACAGTGTAGGTTCCGTCCCTCTCTTCGCCCCAACCCGGGCTCGAACCAGGGACCCTTGCACACATCAACAACTGACACCCACCGAAGCATCGTTACCCATCGCGCCACAAAAGCCGCGGCCCTTGCAACGCAAGGGGAAACCCTACTTCAAGTCTCAGAGCGAGTGACGTCACCGATTGAAATACTATTAGCGCGCACCACCGCTAACTAACTAGCCATTTCACATCGGTTACGTGTGTGTGTGTGTGTGTGTGTGTGTGTGTGTGTGTGTGTGTGTGTGTGTGTGTGTGTGTGTGTGTGTGTGTGTGTGTGTGTGTGTGTGTCTAAGCCTGTGTATGTTTGTCTCTCCTGACCTGAGAGATGTGGTTGATGGAGGACTCCATTCGGCGCAGCTGTGAGGCCTGGATGTCCAGCAGCTGCAGCACGTTGTTGGCTAAGGCATTGATCTGGTATGCCACGCTGGCCAGGGACTGGGTGGTGTAGGCTTTGGTCTCCTCCAGAGCTTTCCTCTTGTCCTGGGCCTAGAAGATGATGAAAAAGAAGATGAAGATTACTTTGTTGTCCAATTGTACACAAGATGTAATGGATATGTTACTTCCCCTCTGAAAAACACATTAGAGCAAGGAGAAAGACCACCGTGTACATTACACAGTGTGTACATTCAATTCAATAAAGCTTTATCGACAGGCAACACTTTATATACACTGAGTATACCATACACTAGGAACACCTTCCTAATATTGAGTTGCACCCCCCCATGTGCAGAGCAATGCAGGCTGGGTATGAGAGTGGAATTCACAGCCACTTCCGAACAGACAGGTGCACATTGAGACGTTTGCCTCCGGGAATACTGGGACATTGGTTAGGAAGTGGGTCTCTCCCTGCTGCAACAGCCATTTGTCTGAGGCTACAGTCACACGCACAGCATACCTGGGTTCAAATACTATTTTAAATTATTTCAAATACTTTATCTCTACTTGATTAAGCTTGCCTGTCTTAATGTACCAATAGAATAGCCCCTAAACTGTATGCCCCAACTCATCTGGCACTCCAGGCAGACTAGAGCAAACACGAAACGGTATCTGACCGATTGGGGTCGATACAACAAACTAGAGGTCGACCGATTATGATTATTCAACGCCGATACCGATTATTGGAGGGCAAAAAACCTGCTGCCGATTAATCGGCCAATTTTTTTTTGCTATTTATTTGTAATAATGACGATTACAACAATACTGAATGAACACTTATTTTAACTTAATATAATACATCAATAAAATCAATTTAGCCTCAAATAAATAATGAAACATGTTCAATTTGGTTTAAGTAATGCAAAAACAAAGTGTTGGAGAAGAAAGTAAAAGTGCATTATGTGCCATGTAAGAAAGCTAACGTTTAAGTTCCTTGCTCAGAACATGAGAACATATGAAAGCTGGTGGTTCCTTTTAACATGAGTCTTCAATATTCCCAGGTAAGAAGTTTTAGGTTGTAGTTATTATAGGAATTATAGGACTATTTCTCTCTATACGATTTGTATTTCATATACCTTTGACTATTGGATGTTCTTATAGGCACTTTAGTATTGCCAGTGTAACAGTATAGCTTCCGTCCCTCTCCTCACTCCTACCTGGGCTCGAACCAGGAACACATCGACAACAGCCACCCTCGAAGCAGCATTACCCATGTAGAGCAAGGGAAACAACTACTCCAAGTCTCAGAGCGAGTGACGTTTGAAACGCTATTAGCGTGCACCCGGCTTACTAGCTAGCCATTTCACATCGGTTACACCAGCCTAATCTTGGGAGTTGATAGGCTTGAAGTCATAAACAGCGCAATGCATTGCGAAGGGCTTCTGGCAAAACGGACGAAAGTGCTATTTTGAATGAATGCTTACGAGCCTGCTGGTGCCTACCATCGCTCAGTCAGACTGCTCTATCAAATTATAGACTTAATTATAACATAATAACACACAGAAACACGAGCCTTAGGTCATTAATATGGTCGAATCCGGAAACTATCATGTTTATTCTTTCAGTGAAATACGGAACCGTTACGTATTTTACTTAACGGGTGGCATCCATAAGTCTAAATGTTCCTGTTACATTGCACAACCTTCAATGTTATGTCATAATTACGTAAAATTCTGGCAAATTAGTTCGCAACGAGCCAGGCGGCCCAAACTGTTGCATATACCCTGACTCTGCGTGCAATGAACGGAAGAGAAGTGACACAATTTCACCTGGTTAATATTGCCTGCTAACCTGGATTTCTTTTAGCTAAATAGGCAGGTTTAAAAATATATACTTCTGTGTATTGATTTTAAGAAAGGCATTGATGTTTATGGTTTGGTACAGTCGTGCAACGATTGTGCTTTTTTCGCAAATGCGCTTTTGTTAAATCATCCCCCGTTTGGCGAAGTCGGCTGTCTTTGTTAGGAAAAAAAAGTCTTCACAGTTCGCAACGAGCCAGGCGGCCCAAACTGCTGCATATACCCTGACTCTGTTGCAGAGGTGACACATTTTCCCTAGTTAAAAGAAATTCATGTTAGCAGGCAATATTAACTAAAGATGTAGGTTTAAAAAAATATACTTGTGTATTGATTTTATGAAAGACATTGATGTTTATGGTTAGGTACAAGTTGGAGCAACGACAGACCTTTTTCGCGAATGCGCACCGCATCGATTATATGCAAAGCAGGCCAGGCTAGATAAACTAGTAATATCATCAACCATGTGTAGTTAACTAGTGATTATGATTGATTGATTGATTGTTTTTATAAGATAAGTTTAATGCTAGCTAGCAACTTACCTTGGCTTCTTACTGCATTCGCGTAACAGGCAGGCTCCTCGTGGAGTGCCATGTAAAGCAGGTGGTTAGAGTGTTGGACTAGTTAACCGTAAGGTTGCATTCCCAAGCTGACAAGGTAAAAATCTGTCATTCTGCCCCTGAACAAGGCAGTTAACCCACCGTTCCTAGGCCGTCATTGAAAATAAGGATGTGTTCTTAACTGACTTGCCTAGTTAAAAAATATTTATATAAAACAAAACAACAAAAACAAAAAAAATCGGCAAATCGGTGGCCAAAAATACCGATTACCGATTGTTATGAAAACTTGAAATCGTCCCTAATTAATCGGCCATTCCGATTAAACGGTCGACCTCTACAACAAACCGTGCTACTGGTTACTGTGATGCTGTGTCAATAGAACATGTCCTGTATGTGCACAACGTATCAAAGCAAGTCCATACAGAAAAGCACATAGTGCAGACAAAAAGACAAACACAGATGTTTCAAAAGCCTCGTTCTTATGATGTGATGACATCACAAACTTGGCAAAGAATTGTACATGAACAATGGAAACACACACACACACACACACACACACACACACACACACACACACACACACACACACACACACACAAACTCTAGCCTTCCATGACACTTTTCCAGAGGAAGGGAGATCTCCACACCCTCCTCTGTTGACCTGGTATCAGTGATTCACTCCGTCTAGACAGGACCTGGTATTAGTGATCCACTCCGTCTAGACAGGATCCGGTATCAATGATTCACTCCTTCTAGACAGGACCTGGTATCAGTGATTCACTCCTTCTAGACAAGACCTGGTATCAGTGATTCACTCCGTCTAGACAGGACCTGGTATCAGTGTTTTACTCCGTCTAGACAGGACCTGGTATCAGTGATTCACTCATTCTAGACAGGACCTGGTATCAGTGATTCACTCCTTCTAGACAGGATCTGGTATCAATGATTCACTCCGTCTAGACAGGACCTGGTATCAGTGATCCACTCCTTCTAGACAGGACCTGGTATCAGTGATTCACTCCTTCTAGACAAGACCTGGTATCAGTGATTCACTCCGTCTAGACAGGACCTGGTATCAGTGTTTTACTCCGTCTAGACAGGACCTGGTATCAGTGATTCACTCTTTCTAGACAGGACCTGGTATCAGTGATTCACTCCTTCTAGACAGGATCTGGTATCAATGATTCACTCCGTCTAGACAGGACCTGGTATCAGTGATTCACTCCGTCTAGACAGGACCTGGTATCAGTGATTCACTCCGTCTAGACAGGACCTGGTATCAATGATTCACTCCTTCTAGAGAGGACCTGGTATCAGTGATTCACTCCTTCTAGACAGGACCTGGTATCAGTGATTCACTCCTTCTAGACAGGACCTGGTATCAGTGATTCACTCCTTCTAGACAGGACCTGGTATCAGTGATTCACTCCTTCTAGACAGGACCTGGTATCAGTGATTCACTCCTTCTAGACAGGACCTGGTATCAGTGATTCACATCTCCATATACATTGAGTATACCTTTGGCTGTGGCGGTCACAAAATTCCGTCAGCCGGTGATTGTCAAGCAAATAACTGTCGGCCTCACTGTAATTGACTGTTAATTAACATAAACAAATGTAGCATCTCCTGGCTTCCACACATTTCCTACAAGCCACTGATGCAGACCTTTGGAACTGTACATTCATATAGCCTACACTTTCACAATAAATCCATTATTTATTTTAGACAGGTCTAAAGAAGCATGGTATTAAGAAAATTCTATTTCAGAAGAACAGAATAGCATACTCTGAGTTGTCCTTATGTTTGGTCCTGATCTGGCAATGCCATACGGCTGTGGGCTACAATTTATTCATTCAGGTGAGAAAAAACATCACCCAGATAGGCCAGTCGTTTGAGACACTCATCATCATGCAAGCGGTCAGACAAGTGAAAATTATGGTCAGTAAAGAAAACTTTAAGCTCGTCTCTCAATTAAAAAAAGCTTGTCAATACTTTGCCCCTTGATAACCAGCGCACTTCTGTATGTTGTAAAAGCGTTACATGGTCGCTGCCCATATCATTGCATAGTGCAGAAAATACATGAGAGTTCAGGGGCCTTGCTTTAACAAAGTTAACCATTTTCACTGTAGTGTCCAAAACGTATTTCAAGCTGTCAGGCATTCCTTTGGCAGCAAGAGCCTCTTTGTGGATGCTGCAGTGAACCCTGTCATGTCTTTTGCGGCATCAGTACAGATACCAACACAAGCAGCAGCTACGTTTGGCTACATACGGACCGTTAGTGGAATTCCCGTGAGAGAGTAACGGTTAATGTGATTGGATGTTAATTATTTGACTAGGCTACCTGCATTTGACATTGAGTTGTTATTTCACTTAACACTAGATGGTTGAATTTTATTTTGCCAGTGAAACGAGGCTACTCAGGCGATAAAAAAACCTCACCCAAATGTATAGCCCAGTTGGAAAATATAAATGGACTGTTTGAAAATGTGAAGAAAAAACACATTTAAAAAAAAATGAATCACATTTTTATTTGGCATACCCCGACAGCATTGCGCGTATCCCGTACACTAGTTTGGGAATACCTATAGTAAATAATATGTGTGTGAAATTTGTTTTACTTTAGAATGGCCCATTATTATGCACCTGAATAGAAAGAGAGGCAGCGGGAAAAAATACATGTCATCTATGCACTTAAATAGCGAACGGAGGACGCTTTTCCCTGGGGTTTATTTTCATGCCAGCCAGGTAGGCTATACTCCTGTTGTAAATATAAGCAATGTGTTTAATATTAGGAAAGTTGACAAATAAATAAAGTAGGCCTAGCCTATAGAAAGCTGATCCTCCTCTTTTTAGTAGAGGCCACCACTCTATTTTCTTGCACAATTGCATAGCCGATTGAAATGTTGCGCAACATGAGCTCATGGGCTCTCATGAAGTGATTGATTAGATTTTCGAATACATTTTCATTGATGTCAAGAGTGATTAAAGAGACAATAGAGTGCTGAGTACCAGGCAGATTGCAAGTTTGGTATACTACTAATGACCATAATCAGCTTCAGAGCTTGGAGAAGCCTAATTACCGTGACGGTCACTTGGAATTTGGCTACCTTCATGCATCGTGACCGCAAGTGTGACGGTAATACGGTCACCGCAACAGCTCTAAGTATACCAAACATGAAGAACAAATTCCTAATATTGAATATTCACCTGGTCAGTCTATATCATATAAAGAGAAGGTGTTCTTAATGTTTCGTGCACTAAGTGTATATCCCCAATGCTTTCATTCATCTGAATAATAGTACAGTATGAATGAGTGACTTTAAATACCCATAATTACATTTTGCATTTGTTAGAAATCAAACCATGGCTAAAGCCTTATCATTGAAAGCACCTAAGTCAACACAATGAATGGGCTGAGTGAATGAATTTGGGAGAATGTCTGTCTCATCTGCAGTGGTGGCTTTATTTAACTATAAGGCAAGGGGGCACACATACAATTCAGGGTCCTTGAGGACAAGCGGTACATCTCAGTGTTAGACAGAGAAGGATTAGGCTATTGACCATCAATCAAATTGTAATCAAATGTATTTTATAAAGCCCTTTTTACAGCTGTCACAAAGTGCTTATACAGAAACCCAGCCTAAATCCCCAAAGAGCAAGCAATGCAGATATAGAAGCACGGTGGCTAGGAAAAACACTCTAGAAAGGCAGGAACCTAGGAAGAAACCTAGAGAGGAACCAGGCTGAGGGGCAGCCAGTCTATAAGGCCAGAACGTTCTCCTTTTAAACATTGAACCAAGAGCCACACACTCCAAAAAGTGTTTTGCCACGGCTCCCGAGTGGTGCAGCGGTCTAAGGCACTGCATCGAGGTGTCACTAAAGACCCAGGTTCGATCCCAGGCTGTGTCACAACCGGCCCTGACCGAGAGTTGCATAGGGTGGTGCACAATTGGCTGAGAGTCATCCGGAATAGGGGAGGGTTTGGCCGGAGGGGCTTTACAAATCAAATGGTCACATACACATATTTAGCAGATGTTATTGCGGGTGTAGCGAAATGCTTGTGTTTGTAGCTCCAACAGTGCAGGTGTACCTAACAGTGCAGTAGTATCTAAAACCAAGTCACACAAATCTAAAAGTAAAAGAATGGAATTAAGAAATGTATAAATATTAGATTGAGCAATGTCGGAGTGGCATTGACTAAAACACAGTAGAATAGAATACAGTATATATATATATATATATATATATATATATATGAGATGAGTAAAGCAGTATGTAAACATTATTAAAGTGACTAGTTTTCCATTATTAAAGTGGCCAATGATTCCAAGTCTATGTATATAGGGCAGCAGCCTCTAAGGTGCAGGGTTACGTAACTGGGTGGAAGCAGGCTAGTGATGGCTATTTAACAGTATGATGGCTGTTTTCAGTCTCTCGGTCCCAGCTTTGATGCACCTGTACTGATCTAGCATTGTGGATGGTAGCGGGGTGAACAGGCCGTGGCTCGGGTGGTTGATGTCCTTGATGATCTTTTTGGCCTTCCTGTGACATTGGGTGCTGTAGGTGTCCTGGAAGGCAGGTAGTTTGACCCCGGTGATGCATTGGGCAGACTGCACCACCCTCTGCAGAGCCCTGCAGTTGAGGGTGGTGCAGTTGCTGTACCAGGCGGTGATACAGCCCGACAGGATGCCCTCAATTGAACATCTGTAAAAGTTTGTGAGGGTTTTAGGGGCCAAGCCAAATTTCTTCAGTGTCACGCTCTGACCTAAGAGAGCTGTTTTTTCTCTGTTTAGTTAGTTCAGGGTGTGATATGGGTGGGCATTCTATGATTTTTGTTTCTATGTTTAGTTCTTGTTTTTCTAGTTCTATGTTGGAGTTTTGGGATGATCTCCAATTAGAGGCAGCTGGTTCACGTTGTCTCTAATTGGAGATCATATTTAAGTTGGGGGTTTTTTCTATTGTGTTTGTGGGTAGTTGCATTCTGTTTAGTTTCTGTACCTGACAGAACTGTAAGTTGATTGTTTCCGTTTGTTATTTTGTCTTTAGTGTTCTTTTTGAGTTAATAAATATCATAATGAGCACTCAACATGCTGCGCTTTGGTCCAGACTGGAATAGGGAGAGATTGAATATGTCCGTAAACACTCCAGCCAGCTGGTCTGCGCACAGATGGACTCCAATCAAGTTGTAGAAACATCTCAAGTATGATCAATGGAAACAGGATGCACCTGAGCTCAATTTCTAGTCCAATAGCAAAGGGTATGAATAGTTATGTAAATAAGGTATTTCTATTTTTAATACATTTGCACAAAAACAAATAAACAAAGGTTTTCGCTTTGTCATTATGTGGTATTTTGTGTAGATTGATGAGGAAAAACATGAATTTAACCCGTTTTAGAATAAGGCTGTAACGTAACAAAATGTGGAAAAAGTCAAGGGGTCTGAATACTTTCCGAATGCACTGTATCTGTAAGTCGAGCAGTAAATTTCAAACATAGATTCAACCACAAAGATCAGGGAGGTTTTCCAAGGCACCTATTGGTAGATGGGTAAAAAAGAAAAAAGCAGACATTGAATATCCCTTTGAGCATGGTAAAGTTATGAATTACACTTTGGATGGTGTACCAATACACCCAGTCACTACAAAGATACAGGTGTCCTTCCTAACTCAGTTGCCGGAGAGGAAGGAAATCACTCATGGCTTTCACCATGAGGCCAATAGGAGAAAACTGAGGAGGAATCAACAACATTGTAGTTACTCCACAATACTACCCTAATTGACAGAGTGAAAAGAAGGAAGCCGACAGAAAACAAATATTCCAAAACATGCATCCTGTTTGCAACAAGGCACAAAAGTAATACTGCAAAAAATGTGACAAAAATTCACTTTCAGTCCAGAATACAAGTGTCATGTTTGGGGCAAATCCAATACAACACATTACTGAGTACCACAATCCATATTTTCAAGCATGGTGGTGGCTGCATCATGTTATGGGTATGCTTGTAATCGTTAAGGATTGGCGAGTTTTTCAGGATAAAAAAGAAACGGAATGGAGCTAAGCACAGGAAAAATCTTAGAGGAAAACCTGGTTCAGTCTGCTTTCCACCAGACACTGGGAGATGAATTCACCTTTCAGCAGGACAATAATCTAGAACACAAGGGCAAATCTACACTGGAGTTGTTTACCAATAAGACAGTGAACGTTCCTGAGTGGCCAAGCTATAGTTTTAACTTAAATCTGCTTGAAAATCTATGGCAAGACTTGAAAATGGTTGTCTAGCGATGATCAACAACAAATTTCACATAGTTTGAAGAATTTTGAAAATAATAATGGGCAAATATTGTCCAATCCAGGTGTGGAAAGCTCTTAAAGACTTACTCATAAAGACTCACAGCTGTAATCGTTGCCAAGGGTGATTCTAACATGTATTCAATACTTATGTGAATACTTATTTAAATAAGATATTTCTGTATTTCATTTTCAATACATTTGCAAAAATATCTTAAAACATGCTTTAACTTTTTCATTATGGGGTATAGCGTGTAGATGGGTGAGAAAAAAAAAGATGTATTCCATTTTGAATTCAGGCTGTAATACAACCAAATGTGTAATAAGTCAAGGGGTATGAATACTTTCTGAAGGCATTGTACATCAACACTTGATCACCGGAGGTAAACAAGTAAAACCACAGCAAAACACTCCCTACTGTAGTTAATATTGTAATTCTAAGATGAAAATATTCTCCAGGGGACACGATTGTTTGAAGTTGTTTGTCAACTGAAGTAATTTCATGATAGTGATCACTGCAGATATTAGGATATATTTTTTAATTTGAGCCAGTTTGCTATAGCAGGAAAATAATCCAGCAGCAACAAGAAATTTGAAATATTATGTGGAATAAAATGGACATTTTTTGTAGGGGTTGATACATTTTTTTTGTTAGGGCAAATTGGAAATTACAAAAAAAGTGGAAATTACAAACTTTAGAAGGCTTTTTATACCTTGAATACATTACAACTTTGCATGTCCTGCTGTGTAGGAAAAGTGTCAGCAACAAAATAGTGATCAAATTAAGATCCTACATCTGTAAGTGATAGTACATTACAACACAAGACTGCTCATCTGAATCCATAGCACAGGGGAAACTGACAGGGAAAACCATCCCACTCAACACATTTGACCCCCTTTACCCCATCTCCTTTAAATCCTGTAGACTAATAGTTGTATCAGGGATCCTCTGCATAGCTGATGACAGTTGAATCACCCAATGGAGTGTACAATACTCACTGACCTGTGGTGTTCATTTCTCATCTAATTTTCCACTAATTACATGTGTTAGCTTCCGAAACAGGTCGCCTGAACATGATGAGATGATGATGTCTATTAATGGGTCAATCAAACACAATTAAGAGAGTAGGCTTGAATTATGACAACCTAGAACCTGAGGGTAACTGAGGACATGCTCAAACATAAGTAGGCGATTGGATGAGGACTGCCATTGAGAGAACTGATCCTGAAGCATACACTGAGTATACCAATCATTAGGAACACCATCCTATAATTGAGTTGCACCCCTCCCCCCCCAGCACAGCCTAATTTCTTTGTGCCATGGACTCAACAAGGTGTCGAAAGTGTTCCACAGGGATGCTGGCCCATGTTGACTCCAATGTCTCTCACAGTTGTGCCAAGTTGGCTGGATGTCCTTTGTGTGGTGGACAATTCTTGATACAATTTTCCAGAGGAAGGCAGATCTCCATACTCTCCTCTGTTGGCTTGTGACCTGGATTCACTCGGTCTAGACAGGACCTGGTATCAGTGATTCACTCGGTCTAGACAGGACCTGGTATCAGTGATTCACTCGGTCTAGACAGGACCTGGTATCAGTGATTCACTGCTTCTAGACAGGACCTGGTATCAGTGATTCACTCCGTCTAGACAGGACCTGGTATCAGTGATTCACTCCGTTTAGACAGGACCTGGTATCAGTGATTCACTGCTTCTAGACAGGACCTGGTATCAGTGATTCACTCCGTCTAGACAGGACCTGGTATCAGTGATTCACTCGGTCTAGACAGGACCTGGTATCACTGATTCACTCGGTCTAGACAGGAGCTGGTATCAGTGATTCACTCCTTCTAGACAGGACCTGGTATCAGTGATTCACTCGGTCTAGACAAGACCTGGTAACAGTGATTCACTCCTTCTAGAAAGGACCTGGTATCAGTGACTCACTCCTTCTAGAAAGGACCTGGTATCAGTGACTCACTCTTTCTAGAAAGGACCTGGTATCAGTGACTCACTCGCTCTAGACAGGAGCTGGTATCAGTGATTCACTCCGTCTAGACAGGAGCTGGTATCAGTGATTCACTCCGTCTAGACAGGACCTGGTATTAGTGACTCACTCGGTCTAGACAAGACCTGGTATCAGTGATTCACTCCGTCTAGACAGGACCTGGTATCACTTTTCACTGCTTCTAGACAGGACCTGGTATCAGTGATTCCCCCCGTCTAGACAGGACCTGGTATCAGTGATTCACTCCATCTAGACAGGACGTGGTATCAATGATTCACTCCGTCTAGACAGGACCTGGTATCAGTGATTCACTCCATCTAGACAGGACCTGGTATCAGTGATTCACTCCATCTAGACAGGACCTGGTAACAGTGTTTTACTCCGTCTAGACAGGACCTGGTATCAGTGATTCACTCCGTCTAGACAGGACCTGGTATCAGTGATTCACTCCATCTAGACAGGACCTGGTATCAGTGATTCACTCCGTCTAGACAGGACCTGGTATCAGTGATTCACTCCGTCTAGACAGGACCTGGTATCAGTGATTCACTCCATGTAGACAGGTCCTGGTATCAGTGATTCACTCCTTCTAGACAGGACTTGGTATCAGTGATTCACTCCGTCTAGACAGGACCTGGTATCAGTGATTCACTCCGTCTAGACAGGACCTGGTATCAGTGTTTTACTCCGTCTAGACAGGACCTGGTATCAGTGATTCACTCCGTCTAGACAGGACCTGGTATTAGTGACTCACTCGGTCTAGACAAGACCTGGTATCAGTGATTCACTCCGTCTAGACAGGACCTGGTATCACTTTTCACTGCTTCTAGACAGGACCTGGTATCAGTGATTCCCCCCGTCTAGACAGGACCTGGTATCAGTGATTCACTCCATCTAGACAGGACGTGGTATCAATGATTCACTCCGTCTAGACAGGACCTGGTATCAGTGATTCACTCCATCTAGACAGGACCTGGTATCAGTGATTCACTCCATCTAGACAGGACCTGGTAACAGTGTTTTACTCCGTCTAGACAGGACCTGGTATCAGTGATTCACTCCGTCTAGACAGGACCTGGTATCAGTGATTCACTCCATCTAGACAGGACCTGGTATCAGTGATTCACTCCGTCTAGACAGGACCTGGTATCAGTGATTCACTCCGTCTAGACAGGACCTGGTATCAGTGATTCACTCCATGTAGACAGGTCCTGGTATCAGTGATTCACTCCTTCTAGACAGGACTTGGTATCAGTGATTCACTCCGTCTAGACAGGACCTGGTATCAGTGATTCACTCCGTCTAGACAGGACCTGGTATCAGTGTTTTACTCCGTCTAGACAGGACCTGGTATCAGTGATTCACTCCTTCTAGACAGGACCTGGTAACAGTGATTCACTCCTTCTAGACAGGACCTGGTATCAGTGATTCACTCCTTCTAGACAGGACCTGGTATCAGTGATTCACCCCGTCTAGACAGGACCTGGTATCAGCGATTCACTCTGTCTAGACAGGACCTGGTATCCGTGGTTCACATCTCCATATACACTGAGTATATCAAACATTAAGAACACTTTCCTGATATTGAGTTGGACCTCCCTCCCCTTTTTTACCCTCAGAACAGCCACAATTCTTTGTGGCATGGACTCTACAAGGTGACGAAAGCATTCCACAGGGATGCTGGCCCATGTTGACTCAATGCTTCCCACAGTTGTGCCAAGTTGGCTGGATGTCCTTTGGGTGGTGGACAATTCTTGATACACATGGAAAAATTTGAGCGTGAAAAACCCAGCAGCATTGCAGTTATTGACACAAACCGGTGCGCCTGGCACCTACCACCATACCCCGTTCAAAGGCGTTTAAATATTTTTTTGTTGCCTATTCACCCTCTGAATGGCACACACAATCCATGCCTCAAGTGTCTCAAGACTTAAAAATCCTTCTTTAACCTGTCTCCTCCACTTCATCTACACTGATTGAAGTGGATTTAACAAGTGACATTAATAAAGGATCATAGCTTTCACCTGGATTCACCTGGTCAGCCTATTTCAGGGAAAGAGCAGGTGTTCTTAATGTTATGTCCACTCAGTATAGCTCAAACCAGATAGCCTATTAAAGCTATGAGTCACACTCATCCCCAGAAGAGAGAGAACAGGAATAAAGGAGGAGGATGTCATGGGGAGAATCTCAATTGCATACTCCTCACATCCTCTCTCCTCTCGCCTCATTCTCAAAACCCACTGGATGAGAAAGCCTGAGGTCCTTCCCCTCTGACCTTCTGCTCTAACCGTATGAATAATATCCAAATGCATTAGAATCTCTCATGGCTTCACGTTAAAAACAAATTACTGTCCAGTCTTCTGATTTTCTTTAGGAATGTTATATTCTTCAAAAAAAACACAGTATTTTTCAGGCCAGTTAGTACATGCTGGCAACACGCATAACCACCAAACCAGACAGGCAAATTCAGGGCAGCTAAGACAACCCAAGCCAAGGACAAATCAACTTAAATCTACAGTTTTATATAGAGCCATAGCTGAATGGAACTCTTTACCAATCCATATTTCTCAGGCAAAAGTAAATCCACCTTCAAGAAATAAATAAAATAACATCTAATGCGATAAACCATATGACTGGACAGGAAATAGAAAGAACATCTAATGTGATAGACCGTATGACTGGACAGGAAATAGAAAGAACATCTAATGTGATAAACCATATGACTGGACAGGAAATAGAAAGAACATCTAATGTGATAGACCATATGACTGGACAGGAAATAGAAAGAACATCTAATGCGATAGACCATTTGACTGGACAGGAAATAGAAATAACATCTAATGTGATAAACCATATGACTGGACAGGAAATAGAAAGAACATCTAATGCGATAGACCATATGACTGGACAGGAAATAGAAAGAACATCTAATGTGATAAACCATATGACTGGACAGGAAATAGAAAGAACATCTAATGTGATAGACCATATGACTGGACAGGAAATAGAAAGAACATCTAATGCGATAGACCATTTGACTGGACAGGAAATAGAAATAACATCTAATGCGATAGACCATATGACTGGACAGGAAATAGAAAGAACATCTAATGCGATAGACCATATGACTGGACAGGAAATAGAAATAACATCTAATGCGATAGACCATATGACTGGACAGGAAATAGAAAGAACATCTAATGTGATAGACCATATGACTGGACAGGAAATAGAAAGAACATCTAATGTGATAGACCATATGACTGGACAGGAAATAGAAAGAACATCTAATGCGATAGACCATATGACTGGACAGGAAATAGAAAGAACATCTAATGCGATAGACCATATGACTGGACAGGAAATAGAAAGAACATCTAATGCGATAGACCATATGACTGGACAGGAAATAGAAAGAACATCTAATGTGATAGACCATATGACTGGACAGGAAATAGAAAGAACATCTAATGCGATAGACCATTTGACTGGACAGGAAATAGAAATAACATCTAATGTGATAAACCATATGACTGGACAGGAAATAGAAAGAACATCTAATGCGATAGACCATATGACTGGACAGGAAATAGAAAGAACATCTAATGTGATAAACCATATGACTGGACAGGAAATAGAAAGAACATCTAATGTGATAGACCATATGACTGGACAGGAAATAGAAAGAACATCTAATGCGATAGACCATTTGACTGGACAGGAAATAGAAATAACATCTAATGCGATAGACCATATGACTGGACAGGAAATAGAAAGAACATCTAATGCGATAGACCATATGACTGGACAGGAAATAGAAATAACATCTAATGCGATAGACCATATGACTGGACAGGAAATAGAAAGAACATCTAATGTGATAGACCATATGACTGGACAGGAAATAGAAAGAACATCTAATGTGATAGACCATATGACTGGACAGGAAATAGAAAGAACATCTAATGCGATAGACCATATGACTGGACAGGAAATAGAAAGAACATCTAATGTGATAGACCATATGACTGGACAGGAAATAGAAAGAACATCTAATGCGATAGACCATATGACTGGACAGGAAATAGAAAGAACATCTAATGTGATAAACCATATGACTGGACAGGAAATAGAAAGAACATCTAATGTGATAGACCATTTGACTGGACAGGAAATAGAAAGAACATCTAATGCGATAGACCATTTGACTGGACAGGAAATAGAAATAACATCTAATGCGATAGACCATATGACTGGACAGGAAATAGAAAGAACATCTAATGCGATAGACCATATGACTGGACAGGAAATAGAAAGAACATCTAATGTGATAAACCATATGACTGGACAGGAAATAGAAAGCATCAACTGAATGTTGTGTTTCCTGTCAGGTATTTTAATGATCTGTATTGTCTACTTGTTGAATGTTTGTGAAGTCTTGATTGTGGTTGTTTGTAATGTTTTGTTAATTGGTGTTGGACCCCAGGAAGATTAGCTAGCGTTATGGCGTTAGCTAATGGGGATCCTAATAAAAATTACAAAATTACAAATTTCCTCCAATGGGATTTGAGATTCTCCTAGGGTAGACAACAGAGTGGGACAATTCCCACAGAATCAAGCTAATTGCAGAGGTCTAAAAATGTCACCTGGAAGGAAACCACGGTAATAATGCTCTCCATTCAGAGTCATACACTTGATTAATGCTCAGAAGCAGAACCACCTTCTCTCTCTCTTTCAGTCTGCAACTGAATATGTTGTTGCTCTCCCCTGCCCCATGCAGTCAAAATCACCCCTTTACCAAACCTAACCCTCTTTCATCTTGGTAGGTGGTACCTTATGGTGGAAAACATACATGATACTAACCTGCTACAACTCCCCTAATCTCCAAACCCCTATATCTTTACCAATACTAACCAGTCTTTTATCTTGTGATGGGAGACCCACATTATACTAACCTGGTACTTTAGAACTAGGGGCCCTACAGGTTATACTAGTTAGATATGCCTGCTGCTACTAAATAAAAAAGAAATACTCGTGGAGGGCACGGCCTTAACACATTCATGATTCATCGATGAGTCAGTAGGATATCATGTGAAGGGGGATTTAGGGTGGGGCCTCAGCTGTGACAAATACGGTTGTTTATGGGTTTCCTTCCTTTATAGATAATAAAACATAGATTATTAGTTTGAGGCCTACAAGCTTGACTTGAAGCTGGATGACGTAAAACTAGATGTTTAAATGAAGTAGTTTGCCTGTCATTACGGATTAGGCTTTTGATGGGTACTGTGTCCTTCTATTATTTGGTTATAAAGGTGCTATAGCAAGCCTCATGACCTGTAGTGTTCCCCAATTGGCATCACTGATGAGCTATCCAACTGCACCGTTGGGTTCATCTGGATGCTACAATATGACGTAACCGGTGGCCCCATTGGTTGCTCCTTACATCTCCAGCTGTTCTGTGAGAGTCATCGTCAGAGCCTCAACAAAACGGCATTTCTGATCCTGCCGCCATTTTGTATTTTTATATTTCACATTTTTGGACCAGTTGACAGTAAAAGCTTAGGCCAGGTGTGTGTAAACAATGGCAGCATGTTCTTAATCCAATATACAGACAATAATCCAGATTATTAAAATGTAATCCATTTGTCTGGGAGAGAGGAACAAAAAAATAATCGATGGAGTAAAGTAATATTACATTCTCAGACACACTCGTGGAGCACAAATCAAATGTGCAAGTCACATTTCAGTCTGAAATGTGCTTTATGGCATTTGCAATCCATTGCCACAATGTCAATCTGATAGACAGTGATAACGCGAATGTCTAGCAACCCGAAGGTTGCGTGTTTGAATCTCATTACAGAAAACTTTTGCATTTTCGCTAATTAGCAACTTTGTAAAAACGTAGCGCTTCTTAGCTACTTTGCAACTACTTAGCATGTTAGCTAACCCTTCCCCTAACCTTAATGCTTTAACCTAACTTCTAAACCTAACCTTAACCCCTAGGGGGGAAAAAGCCTGCTCAAACGGCAGAGTTGATATCCGCGCTTATAAACCCAGGGTCGTTACAATATCATACGTTTTCGCAAATTCGTAACATATTGTACAAATTGCAATTCATAACCTATTCTCTAATTGCAATTCATAACTTATTGTACGAATTGTACTCCGTAGCATATCATACGAATTGTAAATCGTAGCATATCTTACGAAATGGATGATGTACATCCACAAATTAATACGTACCATACGTAACATAAATTACTAATCGATGGGCTCCTCGATTTACGTTTACTATGTTACGTCTACCCCTGAGTCCTGGTTGTATTATGATGAAACGAATAAAACCATTTGGCCTATTCGATAGCCTACCTATCAACGAGAATGCAGTCAGTGACAAGCCTTGGTCATAACAACGACACACCCTCTGAATAGTCTCCAACAGCTTTGTAAATTGATATCAAATGGCTGGTGAAGAGTGGTCAACCACCCGAACAGTGCTCTTATATGAAAATAGAGCTCGGGATGGTAACCACAGTTTTAGGCATATAATGATTAGGTCGCCTTTTTATTTATTACATTGCCAAAAGCCTATTTCGTGATTTAGATATCTGTCTAGAGGTCTGGAAGAAACATTTCCTGTCCCCGGTTTCACTCAGTTCTTGAACATTAGGCTACAAATCCGACGAATTCCGCATATAATTCAGCATTTTATCAGCGATTTAATTATCCTTACCTGTACATAATTGTTTTCACAGTATTCTGCAACCCTCGATAGATTTTGGTAGCTTTCCACAAGCGCTCGTTTACCGGCCGGAATTTCTTCCTCTAGCAACATTTGTAGCTCTGCCATCTTACATCTCTCTGCATTTCTCTCCTCCCTTTCCTTTCGATGAGGCAAAGCGATGATGCTTTTTGGTGTGGTGAGAAAGGGGCTCCCCCGCCTGGTATTGTGGGATTTCTGGCCTCGATTTGATCACTGTTACATTTTACCGCGCTCGGCGACTCGTTGTCAACTGTGATTGGTTCAGATACTACATCGATTAGTTGTGGATCAATTGAATTTGAGTTCGATTGTGGCTTGTTGAACCCAGAGCTGATGAAGAGGGGATCGGGTCTAGTGACACAAAGTAGCCAGTGATGTCGCGCAGCTTTTGTTGCAATCTATATGTTACATTTTAACATTTTGTCCTCGCGCGCGTGTGTATCTAATATATATATATATATGCTTTTTAAAAAGGTAGACAAAATGTTGTCCCAGTCAGCATTGTCTCCCATATTAAATCCCACATTCAGAGAATTGTGGGCCTTGTAGGAATCCTAAGGGAAACCCATTGGTTCACTGTGTAATTCGTGGTCAAAAAAACACTACAACTCCCATAGCAACTTTGGGACTCGTATGTTTCGTGGTGTTCGGTTGGACCGAATTTGAGAGGTGCTGTCGGAACAGTCAGCCTGGTTGCAGCCAGCAGGCTATATGTAGACAGCAGTGGGTTTAATCCATCCAGAGACATGCATAGGGTGAGTTTCTTAAACGTAACCTTCTATCGATTTGATTCTTCTTTTTTTTTTTACATTCACTCTGATTTGAACATATGGATATAACATTTTGACAATGTTTATGCAACAACTAAATAGCTTAATAATTACCTCAGGCGAAAATAAGATAACAAGCCTATTATGCATGTAGTTTATAGTATCCATAATACGGTACCCTTTACGAGGTCCGTGGGTATTAATTAGGCCCGTTGATTTCAATGACACATTATGAAAGCCTGTTGAGAACATTTTCATTTTACATGATTTCTGCCATGCAACTTTGTTGTCACAGAGGTGACCGAATGTTAAATCTCTTTAAGAAGTGACGATTCTCCGCCTGTCATCCTGGTTGTGACAAAGCAATGAAACACGCCGAAGAAGACGAGCTCGAGACCCGATTTGATGCCGCAGTGCGAGTGATACGGAGTTTACCCGAAGATGGTAGGCTAATTATCCACTAATAACTACACTAGCCTATACATCAAATCGGCCCCTGAACTGTGGGCCATGTCCTGCGACTGAGTAGCCTATTTAGCAGTAAGCCTACCATGTGTAGCCTATGTCTGAATGAGCACCATTAGAGCTCACTCTGTTGCCACCGTTTTAATTTGGTACCTGCTTGTTAGAGGTGATTGGCTTATATTCTCTGTCTTAGATATCGCCTGTTTTGGTTGGCTCTTAGAAGGCACACTGTAAGAAGTTCTGCTGTTCTAAAATAATCTAACTGCCTTTATCAGCTTAACTGCTCGATACAATTGTATTAGGCTACTCCTACATTGTTGATGTTTGTGTTGTCATGTGAGTGAGGTAATTGCTGCATTGACTATTGGCTGCAATGTAACACTTTACATTTACATTTAAGTCATTTAGCAGACGCTCTTATCCAGAGCGACTTACACTTAATTCAAAGTATCATGTAAATCATCAAACTTCCTGAATGATCTTCTTTGTTCCCCTCTCCTATCCTTATTTGCCAATCCTATAGGTCCATATCAGCCGGCAGATGGTATGATGCTCATGTTTTATAGTTACTACAAGCAGGCTGCGCTGGGGCCATGTAATATTCCAAGACCCACAGGATACTGGGACACTGCAGGCAAAGCCAAGTGGTAAATTCTGTTTAAGGACTGGGTCGTGTTCATTAGCCCACACTGTAGCAAAATGTTTTGCAACAGAAAAACCTGAAAATTAGTGTTTCTTATTGGACATGTTCAGATAGTATAGAACCTCCCCGCTTCACTCCGTTTTGGATCGCTTTCTTCCATTTCGTGCCAACTGAACACGACCCTGGTGAAGGGTGTTGTTCTAGCAATAGGTTATCAAATCAGATGAAAGACAATTTACCGCATGTTATGAAAATAAAAATACTGCATGCCTTCAGTACTGAGACATGTACGAGATATGCCAGCATAGAGCAAGAGCACTTCTGAAAGCTCTGCTTAGGGAAGCAACCCTTTGAAATGTTGATAAGATAGCAGAAGAATGGCACGGCGAGGCTAAGACAAATGAAAAGTCGAAAAATGGGTTGTGTTTTTGCTTCAAGGTAAAAGGCTTTGCGATTAAGGAATATTACTGAATCATTTGAACTGGGATATTATGGATATGCTTAAGCCACAAAGCAGAATAACCATATTTATTCTATATTGCATGGAATATGAGTCATTCGATCAAACTACCCACTGCAAAATGTGTAATATACCATACTACCATCTTATTGCTGCACAATAACAGATTTATTAGCCACAAAAATGCCTTTCAACTATTAAAACCTGCTAATTTTTGTTTGCTGTATGATCAGACCAAATTCTGAGAGATTTTATTTCAAATATCTGATACTGTGTTTACAATAGTTCCCAGAGTTCTTCCTGGTTATCTCAAGGCCCTATGTAATGCATATCTTACACGGATCCATGGATTCATAATGAAATCCCAACTCTGAGAAAAGTATGTTGTCAGTCTGTCTCAACATTATTGAGGTTATGCAGCATTTCTTTTGTCACCCAAGTTCATATGAGACCCAAACATTGTTTGTTGCCAGGGACGCATGGAACTCACTGGGGAATATGTCAAAGGAGGAAGCCATGCAAGCGTACGTCAATGACATTCAGCTGGTAAGCATTTTTACTATGTCATCTTGAATAAATAAAAGAAGAGGAAGTAACTGCATGCGTGTACTATTGTTTTACCCTCCAGGCAGATACATTTCTGTTTCATTCAATTGATGAAACCACATTTACTCTATTTTGAAACACCAATATATTAACAATCAAATTTATGGAAGATTCTGGAGACTCTTCCAGTCACAGAGGAGGTGTCTGATCTCTTGGAGGCTCTTGGGGGGTATTTCTTCGAAGAAGTGGAGGGAGGAGTGGAGGAAGAGAAGGAGGAGGACAAGAGGGCCTACAGCAGGCCTTTCGCACAAGCTGCAGGTACCTGGTCAAAATGGATGCTGTTTTGAGCACTGCAGAACTACACGCCTCAGTTTGACTGAACACAACAATACGATAACCCCAACACATCTAGGAGTACAATTGTTCAACGATTTATGTGTTTATTGATTATTAATTAACCACTCTCATAGTCTATAAATAGTCACTAAAGAGTCAATAAATTCACACAGAAGGAGATTGTTCCATCTCAAGTAATGTAGGGTTTAGCTCTGAGGAAGATTGATCTCTTTCTCATGTTAACCTTTCCTTGCTACTAGCAGACTAATATTTCATAGTCGCCTTTTTGTCTTTTTGCTCAGTGGAAATGCAGATGCAAAAGGGGTATATCCACAAACCAAAGATGGAAGGCAAGTGTTTGTGTGGCAGTGTTGGTCCTAAACTCCATTTCCAAAGGGTCCACAGTGAACTCATGTCAGTCATCCTCACCTTGTAATCAGCAATCAGTTCTGATGAAGGAAGAGAGATGATGAGTGGACTGTTGTCTATGGCGACAATTAAAGGGATAGTTGATCCAAATTACCCATTTACCTCATATTATGGAAAACTAGAAAGTAGTCTATGGACCCAAGAATCGGTGATATATGATATGAGTTTGTCTACTTACAGTAGCTATAGTTTAGCATTAGCATAATTGATTACATGGTGCAAGCAGGACTCCTGTTAGCCTGCGCTAAACAGCAAACCTAAAGGTATCCATAAGTTGACTTCAATTTGACATTTTGGTGAACTATCCCTTTAAGGAAATAAGTGCAAAGATGTTGACGGCTGGATGAGTAGAGAAACTCATTTCGTTGTGTTTTGTGGCGTGGTTGATTGGTTGTTTTATCTTTGAAACTGTCTGGTATTGTCTCAATAGTAGAAAAGTCTGTTGCTAATGAATAGCAGCCTGTTGGTGTTAGCTGTGTAGTTGTGTTACTTATGCTGTGCTTTGTGAACGGTGGTTGTGATGCATAGACTGCTAAATGTTGTGGCAATGTAGATGCAGTCGGTCTTATCTAGAGTAGATGCAGTCGGTGTTATCTAGAGTAGATGCAGTCGGTGTTATCTAGAGTAGATGCAGTCGGTGTTATCTAGAGTAGATGCAGTCGGTGTTATCTAGAGTAGATGCAGTCGGTGTTATCTAGAGTAGATGCAGTCGGTGTTATCTAGAGTAGATGCAGTCGGTGTTATCTAGAGTAGATGCAGTCGGTGTTATCTAGAGTAGATGCAGTCGGTGTTATCTAGAGTAGATGCAGTCGGTGCTATCTAGAGTAGATGCAGTCGGTGTTATCTAGAGTAGATGCAGTCGGTGCTATCTAGAGTAGATGCAGTCGGTGCTATCTAGAGTAGATGCAGTCGGTGTTATCTAGAGTAGATGCAGTCGGTGTTATCTAGAGTAGATGCAGTCGGTGTTATCTAGAGTAGATGCAGTCGGTGCTATCTAGAGTAGATGCAGTCGGTGTTATCTAGAGTAGATGCAGTCGGTGTTATCTAGAGTAGATGCAGTCGGTGCTATCTAGAGTAGATGCAGTCGGTGTTATCTAGAGTAGATGCAGTCGGTGCTATCTAGAGTAGCTCATTATAATTATAAAGAGGTTATAATAAGGTGTCTTGTACATTTTATTGCACTGCTCAGGCTTTGGGAGTCTGGAAATCTGGAAGGATATTCAAACCAAAGTCCCAGAAAGCAAAATAAATGGCATGACTATGACTGACAAGGAGGAAAGCAAAGAGGAAAGCAAAAGCACTGATAAAGAGGTGGAGGAGGAGGAGGAGGAGGAGGAGAAAGTGGACAGTGATGAGGAGGAGGAAGAGGAGAAGGAGGAGAAGGAGGAGGAGGAGAAAGTGGACAGTGATGAGGAGGAAGATGCAGATGATGAAGCGGAGGAGGAGAGAGGTACCACAAATAGTACATATCATATTTTGAGCTGCTTCTGGACACAACAAATTAGTTATGAATACTATGTAGCACAACGTATTAACAAGCCAAACATGGTTATACTTTCGACAGTGCTATAACTATGGGTAGCTATAAAGCAGTTCAAGTGAAAGATGAGGACTGAATTTGACATGATTTTGTATGTTACCATAAAAGAGACTTCAGGACTTTTATTTCAGAGATAAAATGTCCCTGGGCCGTGCTTATATCAGTTTGTCACAATTCAAACCATAACCGCTCTATATCACTATGAAACAATGGACCGGGAGGACCATTGTTATGTCAGTGTTGTGTCATGTCAGGTTTATAACTATAATAGGCTTATTAACATGACACTAATTGTCATACTGTCCGTCAGAGAGGAAGTCCCCAGGCCCTGACATAAATCTGCTCAGGGTGAAGGACCGCAGGTGGAGGTCAGAGGTCAGCTCGTCCAACGGCAGTGTGGAGCTCAGCGTCTCCTCCATGACCAACGGGACACAGAGCTCCCTCAACAGTGAGGTGGAGGAAGAGGAACTGGCCTACTCCAAAGATCCCCTCCCGGAGAACCGCTACAGGCATCTGAACAGACACCTCAGTGGTAAGCACCAACTCCAGTAGGTGGGTTAGTTAGTAGGACCCAACTGTAGGTACTGTATTTGAGAGCACCTGTAGGAGAGACGAAACTGGGGCTGTGGCGGTCATGACATTTTGTCAGCCGGTAATTGTCATGCAAATAACTGCTGGTCTCACGGTAATTGTCCGTTAATTAACATAAACACATTTAGCATCTCCTGGCTTCCACACATTGCCTACAAGCCACTGATGCAGACCTTTGGAACATCTACATTTTAAAAAGTCTAATAAATCCATTTAATATAGCCTACACCTTCACAATAAATCCATTATTTATTTTAGACAGGTCGGCAGGTAACCTAGTGGTTAGAGCGTTGGGCCAGTAACCGAAAGGTTGCTAGATCAAATCCCTGAGCTGACAAGGTAAAAATATGTCGTTCTGCCCCTGAACAAGGCAGTTAACCCACTGTTCCTAGGCCGTCATTGTAAATAAGACTTTGTTCTTAACTGACTTGCCTAGTTAAATAAAAATGAAACATGATATGAAGAAAAAATAGTCTATTTCAGAAGAACAGACAGAATAGCATATTCTGAGTTGTCCTTATGTTAGGCCCTGATCTGGCTATGCCAAATGGCTGTGGGCTACACTAGTTCATTTAGCAGACAAGATTTGCTTCGAATTCTGTGGCATTTTTAAAATATTATTTTATAGTATGAAGAATACAATTGAACATAGCTGAATGAAAAATAAAATATATTTTCCCAAACTATTTCAGAGGGAGTGCGCACATGCGGCTATTCTGTGTTTAGCGATTAACAAATAAATAGGTACTCCTATATGCTTAATTTATAGTTATTAATGTAACTTTAGTTGTTCTACAAACGTTAGGCTATAGGTTTAGATTTTTAATACATTCTAAGGCTGCATGATGCAACTCTAATGAGGATTTGAATAAAGTCTCATGAAAGGCATGAGCTCTGCTCTGTTTCTTACGCAGGTTGTACACACTTCATCAGTCTCTCATGCACAATTTGACAAGCACTTGATAATATTCTCACCCATCAGACTATTGTTAATTTAATCTGATCTTTTCATATAGCCTACTAATATATAGTACCAGTCAAAAGTTTGGACACACTTATTCATTCAAGGGTTTTACTTTATTTTTTACTATTTTCTACATCGTAGAATAATAGTGAAGACATCAAAACTATGAAATAACATGTGAATGCGCACTGCACATATTTACTATTTATCATCAGTGCTACTTTAAAGTTTGTTTTTGGACAATAACTTCCTCTTCCAGTTTAGGTGGACGTCATATTCTATTTGTGTCTCCCCTTCTATTTGTGTCTCCCTTCTATTTGTGTCTCCCCTTCTATTTGTGTCTCCCCTTCTATTTGTGTCTTCTATTTGTGTCTCCCCCTTCTATTTGTGTCTCCCCTTCTATTTGTGTCTCCTCTTCTATTTGTGTCTCCCCCTTCTATTTGTGTCTCCTCTTCTATTTGTGTCTCCCCCTTCTATTTGTGTCTCCCCTTCTATTTGTGTCTCCCCCTTCTATTTGTGTCTCCTCTTCTATTTGTGTCTCCCCTTCTATTTGTGTCTCCCCTTCTATTTGTGTCTCCCCCTTCTATTTGTGTCTCCTCTTCTATTTGTGTCTCCCCTTCTATTTGTGTCTCCTCTTCTATTTGTGTCTCCCCCTTCTATTTGTGTCTCCCCTTCTATTTGTGTCTCCCCCTTCTATTTGTGTCTCCTCTTCTATTTGTGTCTCCCCTTCTATTTGTGTCTCCCCTTCTATTTGTGTCTCCCCTTCTATTTGTGTCTCCTCTTCTATTTGTGTTCACTCTTCTATTTGTGTCTCCCCTTCTATTTGTGTCTCCCCTTCTATTTGTGTCTCCTCTTCTATTTGTGTCTCCCCCTTCTATTTGTGTCTCCCCTTCTATTTGTGTCTTCTATTCTATTTGTGTCTCCCCCTTCTATTTGTGTCTCCCCCTTCTATTTGTGTCTCCTCTTCTATTTGTGTCTCCCCTTCTATTTGTGTCTTCTATTCTATTTGTGTCTCCCCTTCTATTTGTGTCTCCCCTTCTATTTGTGTCTCCCCTTCTATTTGTGTCTCCCCTTCTATTTGTGTCTCCTCTTCTATTTGTGTCTCCCCTTCTATTTGTGTCTCCCCTTCTATTTGTGTCTCCCCTTCTATTTGTGTCTCCCCTTCTATTTGTGTCTCCCCCTTCTATTTGTGTCTCCCCTTCTATTTGTGTCTTCTATTCTATTTGTGTCTCCCCTTCTATTTGTGTCTCCCCTTCTATTTGTGTCTCCTCTTCTATTTGTGTCTCCCCCTTCTATTTGTGTCTTCTATTCTATTTGTGTCTCCCCTTCTATTTGTGTCTCCCCTTCTATTTGTGTCTCCCCTTCTATTTGTGTCTCCCCTTCTATTTGTGTCTCCTCTTCTATTTGTGTCTCCTCTTCTATTTGTGTCTCCCCTTCTATTTGTGTCTCCTCTTCTATTTGTGTCTCCCCTTCTATTTGTGTCTCCCCTTCTATTTGTGTCTCCCCCTTCTATTTGTGTCTTCTATTCTATTTGTGTCTCCCCTTCTATTTGTGTCTTCTATTTGTGTCTCCCCTTCTATTTGTGTCTCCCCCTCATAGGCCTATTTTTTGGACAACGTGGTATTTATTGATATGTTTGTCAGTGTCAGCAGCAGTGGAGATTTTAGCATGTAAATCTTTGTTGGGGAAAAAATATATATGTGGGATGCATGGCAGCAAAGCCACTACACAACTCAACACTAAACAATACATTCATTGCACTGAGCTAGGCTGAAAAACCTGCATTTTGGAGCTGTCTTACTCAAGAAAACAAAAAACACACCACTCTTTGTTTTATTACATTGTTTGCAAACTGATATGTAACATGTATTGATGCCAAAATAACATACAAAACAGGAAAGCCCCAATATGGGGCTCAAACATGCCCTGAATGACGGGTCGCCACTGGAGCAGAGTAGGCTGCCCTGTAATTTGTCATATTAAAAAAAGATTCTGCTAATGTGTCCTGTCATAAAGTGTAGTAGAATGCATGAAATGTGTTTAGACCACATTGTTCCTGTGCAAAGAAAGAAGAAACATATCTGATATAGCCTAGGTCTACTCTACGCTATACGCATTCAGCCATGCTTTCAACTCATTTTTTGCGAACATATTATTAACCTAAAATATGACTATCCAATCTACTCGTCACATTATCAATAGTAGGCTATCTTACATAAGTCTGCAAATGTGATGATGCATGGAACATGTTATTATAAAGGTGAATGTTTATGGTGAAATTGATCTTCCCCAAACGTGAAACTCACACGCCGCCTATGAATGCCAGGTAGGCTACACCGGTTGTAAAGCAGATTAAATATGCTTCATTTTAAAAATTGAGCGATAAATATAGCAGGACGAGAAAGCTGGGATCCTCTTTTTTCAATAGTGGCCTTTCAAAACTCTGTTTTCACACGCGATTGCGCAATGACTGGGCTTACGAGAACACATTTCATTCTGTAGGCTCTCCAACTGTGTTCTAGGGGTCTACCCCCTGTCGACAGCACCCGCAAGCCAAAACATCTTCCCGTGGGAAGTGCTTTCATTAAGCATGGATCTATCCAGGGTTAAGCAGCTCAGGCCCTCAAGTTCCGCAGTCCAGCTGGTTTTAATTTCTTCATGCTACTGATTGGCTGTAGAGAACACACCAGGTAGAATCAGTCCCTAGTAAAAAAGGAAATCTGCAGGTCTGTGGCCCTCAAGGACTGGATCTGTACACTTAATATATGCAGATCAATGCTTGATTTGTCAATAATCTGACAATGATGTGGTGTGCTTCGTCCCCTCCACACAGAGCGTCTTCGAATCAACGACTCGGACAATGAGGAATTCTGTGATTCAATGGAACATTTAGCCATGGAGGAGGTAAGAAGTTCTTTCTTAAGAAATGTTGTGTGTTTGCTCCAGTAAATCAGAACTCGCTCCCGCCCTTCTATTTATTGGATTGGTTTCGTTTTGGGTAATGACGATGCAAAAGGAGCGCTCCCATTGGCCATCTCTGCATGATTATGATTGGTTGTCTTCACAGGAATCGGGAATACCCAGAGTACACTCCTCCGGGACAAGGGCAAGTCAAGCTAAGAGGAGGAGTCTTCAGGGAGAGACCCTGGATGAGGACCTGAGTCTCCAGGAAGACTCCCCTCACAGGGAGGGGCTTCATACAGAACGACGTGACAGTTGCTGGTCAATGAGTGGAATAGGTGGGGTCTGTATGGTCTTACTGTTTAAAATAAATAATGAAAAAAAGTATAAATCAATAGCATTTGATCCCTTGATTGACTTGAAACCTTTTTCCTGTGCTTCTGTGCTTTTATTCATAAAGCGTCTCAGAGTTGAAGTGCTTATCGAGGATCAGCTCCACCCGGTCCATGTTTTATGTTCTAACTGATGGCCAAACTGATCCTAGATCAGCACTTCTACTCCGAGACGCGTGTGATGTTTTGTAACTACAGGCCATGAAGTCCATAGAGTGATGCTGGCTCACTGCCCATTGTTTGTGGTATAGGTTCCAGGTCATCGGGACTAGGTTGCGGGTCACAGCTTTCTACCAGTGGAAATGTTGCAGAGGGCTGGGTTATGCAGAACAGGACTGAGGCTGTTGCCAGTGGTAACCTTAACGAGCACATCGCCATGGCACTGACCAGGCTGCAGGAGGACATGGCTAACGTGCTTCAGAGGCTTAACACTCTGGAGGCCCTGACCACATTACAGGTGAGACCCCTGTCTAAAAACCACAGTACTTTTATTTTTATAAAACTGTATCACAGTACAGTCTAAAATTATATCTGAATCATAAGTGAGACCACTGTGTGTTCATTTTCAGACTAGATCACTTTCTCAGGCTAGACAAGATGACTCCTTATCCCTAACAAGAAAGGTATGTGCTTCTGTCTAACGATACTGAACAAAACTATAAACGCAACATACACCAATTTCAAAGATTTTACTGAGTTACAGATCATGTAAGGAAATTCAGTCAATTAAAATAAATTCATTAGGCCCTACTCTATGGCTTTCACATGACTGTTGGTTGGTGGCCTACCAGTTGGGAGCTTGGGCCGGTGGCCAATAGGTCCCTGGATCGGGTCCCCGATGCCCTTGGGAGGGTTGCTTGAACCTGGTTGTTCCTGTGGGTCTCTCTGGATGAGAGTCTGCTAGATGACTGAATGTGATGTAAATGTTGAACGGCTTCACTGCAGGTAGATTGTATGTTTTAATATTCAATAAAATATATATATATATTTTTTAAAACAGATATTTGTCTGTTAGTCACAGATACCTTAAAAAAATGGGCCTCACAATGGGCCTCTGGATCTCGTCACGGTATCTCTGTGCATTGAAATTGCCATCGATAGAATGAAATTGTGTTCATTGTCCACAGTTTATGCCTGCCCATGCCATAACCCCACCGCCACCATGGGGCACTCTGTTCACGACAATGACATCAGCCATACACGTGGTCTGAGGGTGCAAGGCGGTTGTACGTACTGCCAAATTCTCTAAAACAACATTGGAGGCGGTTTATGGTAGAGAAATGAACATTCAATTCTCTGACAACAGCTCTGTTGCACATTTCTGCAGTCAGCATGGTAATTTCATGCTCGCTAAAAGTTTGAGACATTGTGTTGTGTGTCAAAACTGCACATTTTAGAGTGGTATTTTATTGTCCCCAGCACAAGGTGCATCTGTGTAATGATCATACTGTTTAATCAGCTTCTTGATATGCCACACCTGTCAGGTGGATAGATTATCTTGGCAAAGGAGAAATGCTCACTGACAGGGATGTAAACAATAAAATGTGAGGGAAATAAGCTGTTTGTGCGTATGGAACATTTCTGGGGTCTTTTATGCCATCACTTTAAATGTTGCGTTTATATTTTTTGCTCAGTGTATTAATTGTTAGAAGTCTAAGCTGACATATGTTTTAAGATTGTCATACCATGGATCATTTAGCTATTTGATTTTGAACTTGACGACCCCTTTAGGTATAAAACAAATATATATTAGAAAAATATTAGAAAAAATATTGGATTTGTCCTTTATTACTATAGCCCATAGAAACGCATTGAATAACACATTCATAAATGGCAAAAAAGACATTCAAAAAATAAAGCATAAGGAATTAGGTTTTCAATCTTCTGTCTAACTATTAAATAATAGTTAAACAAAAATTGGATTCACAATGCCAGAATCATACAGTTTTTTTTCATTGAATATCTTAAAACGTATACACGAAAGAGGTGTTTAAAAATGTGTAATGCTAAACAAGAGAAGTCCCCTCTTTAATGTCAGCATGGTTGAGAGAAATTCTATGTTGTCTTTTTTGGTTTACCAGAGTCCTTCGTGGTGGCCTTTGCACCTGTCTCCTACCACTGTGGTGTTTGCTACAGTCTGGCCTTTGATTTCTCATTGGATGGTTCATATTTACCTCCAACGAAAGAGGAAGTGAGTGTACTGTGTGTTCTATACTGTATGTCATCTGTTCCCTGGGAATCAGAGCCATGTATAAATATATAGAAAATATCTCTGAGTATATGGCTTTACTGTATAGGTGATTATATTTTCAACTGTTCTATCAGTGTTCTATCTATGTCATAGGTATCCTAACCTTGTGCAGAATATGTGCACCTTTAGGTTCAGGGACCTGTACTTTATATGTTATCAGTTTGTCACAATGATCAAAACAAATCAGCTCATTATACTAATGTGTTGTTCAACGTTTCTCTTTTCAGAAAGATAAGCTGAGGATCGAGTGGGTTATTCAAGCAAGCCAAACTCGAAGAGAATTGCCTGTACTTTTGTATAGAAATTGTACTTTTCATTTAAATTCTCTAAATGTCACTGTTTGGCACTGGACACCAGCTGTAATTGTACAGAGAGGTGATTTGTAATACATAATTCACAATTTATTTTTTATTTAAACATTGTCTGGATTTACAGGCACAATACAAGGTTTGTTTATCACGTGAAAAATATGTAATATTATTTTGATACCCCACTAATGCCATACAATATTGTATATAGCATTAGTGGATCGGTTTCCCAGATTCCCATTGGACTAAAAATCACTTTCAATGCTTTCAATGGGGATTCTCCATTGAAGTCCAAGAGATAGGCTCTTATAGCTTAATATTTTCTTAACACATAACATAGTGAACCACTAACTTGCTTGATCATTTGCTCTAATTTAAAAACAGGATGCAGCACAATATATATTACCCCTTTGTCACTTAGAATGACATGTTTCCGTTTCTCGAAAATAGGCAATACATCTGGTGCGTCACATCTGGTGTGTTTTAGGTTATAGAACACACATACGAATATAGCTAAATCGGTTTATTTCATTTGAAGAGCAGCCAAATAAATAGTGTTCAATAGTAAAAGTAGTGTTCATTGGCCTCCAAACAAAACATCACAAGTTTTACATGGCACTGCCGGAGGGGGATCAAGACATAATAGATCAATTGATGTGGTGTTGAGGTCCATGAACATAACTAGATTTTATACAGTATTTATTAACCATATTATAGTACATACTTAAGCGTACTCCTACTTGACATTGATGAATAACCTTCAACTAACCACTAATGGATTATATATTCATATTTTATTCCCAATATACGTAAATATTTCAGAATGTTTTAGCAAAGAAATCCCTGAAGAACATACAACTTTCATTAATACAGAGGGATGAGGAAGGTTTCTGTGTGGATCAAAGGCTGAACATTATTGTACAATATCTGCTGTCTATTATCATTTGCAATGAGCCCAAATCATTCACTTCCAGAAAGAAATCCTTTAGGGTTTGTAGAAATGTTATATTTTCCTAATCTTAAATAGAGATTGAAGTTTTTTTTTCTTCCTGTGAACACATTGTGTAATTTATGAGAAATTAATGATAGGAAACAACACTATAGTGCAAAATATTGTATTTGTTGTATTTAATTCAGTTACAAGAATGTATCTAAGTAGCCAATTGATGATTATACAATTATAACCTGAGATGCACCTGCAAGTTGCAATAAAGCCTCGTTCACACTGCAGACCTTAATGCTCAAATAGTTTTTTTTTTCTCTTCTTCTTCAAATCTGTTTTGGAATACTGACTGTCAAAACAGCAAATTAAAAGTGACCAATTTGGATTTGTGTGTTCAGACAGCAGTCATTTACTGACATGGCTATACTAGCTGTCATAGTAACCACGGGTGCGTGCGCACTGGCGTCATTATACCGAAGTGAGTGGCCGCCTAGAGCGGTAGATTATCGCGAACGGCATTTTCCGAGCTAAACTGACCAAGACGCACCTCCAAGAATCCCTCACATAATTCTGCCTCAAAAACAATGAACACTTCTCACCCAGTTGCATATGAGCTATTAAGCAGAGCGCTGATGCCGCCCCATGATAAGCAGCGTCCACTTTGCGAAAGTCACAGGCCCAAAATATATATTATATCCATGACCAGCAGGACTCCTCATGGCGCTGTTGGAGAGAAGCAGCGCTGCGGCTCTCCACTATACATCCAGATAGCTGACAAAAAGTTGAATGTATGTATCGTTAGGATCGTAAGAAAATCCATACGTAAATTGTTAGGATCGTAAGATAAAAACATGCGTGAAACATGAAACGTAAACGTGAAATTTCATCTGTGAACATACAAACACCATGTTACGATTACGGACTAACATTTTAGGCTTGAACAGAACTTGTATTGCAATTCTGACGTACAATATGACCTTTCCGAGTTTTGGCAGTTTCATCTCACCAACAAAAAAAACGTACACCAAATGGCCTGTGAGGAGTGCTACCCGAACAAGAATAACACAGTATTAAAAAAACGGAAGTCAGGGATACCGGAAAGAGGTATCCTGCACATTTTCAAGTTAAGAGTCTCCATTCTCTAATACTCCTCAATTGAGTTTACTTCACATTTTAGGTAGCTAATGTAATGGATGTATTTGCCAGAGTAAGTCTAGACATCACTAGCTGTATTAAGCCTACAACTATGAAGTTTCAGTCCGCTAGGTGTATCTCTAGAGCATGGACATATCTCTGGGTGACGTGGACATCCCCATGCATGCACCTTATCAACATATGACTAATTCAGTATTACACCATCCCATTCTCTGGGCTCTGTCTGCAATCATAACCAGTAGTATCCACCAGGAATAATGAATCATAACCAATAGTATCTACCAGGAATAATGAATCATAACCAGCAGTATCTACCAGGAATAATGAATCATAACCAGTAGTATCTACCAGGAATAATGAATCATAACCAGTAGTATCTACCAGGAATAATGAATCATAACCAATAGTATCTACCAGGAATAATGAATCATAACCAGTAGTATCTACCAGGAATAATGAATCATAACCAGTAGTATCCACCAGGAATAATGAATCATAACCAATAGTATCTACCAGGAATAATGAATCATAACCAGTAGTATCTACCAGGAATAATGAATCATAACCAGTAGTATCCACCAGGAATAATGAAATCATAACCAGTAGTATCCACCAGGAATAATGAAATCATAACCAGTAGTATCCACCAGGAATAATGAAATCATAACCAGTAGTATCTACCAGGAATAATGAATCATAACCAGTAGTATCTACCAGGAATAATGAATCATAACCAGTAGTATCCACCAGGAATAATGAATCATAACCAGTGAATCATAACCAAGGCTACTCTCCTCAATGTTATCCTCACAAATAATCCTGATAGGTATCAGTCTGGTGTTTTCTGTAATGACCTTAGTGATCACTGTTTTACAGCCTGTGTTCGTAATGGCTGCTCAGTGAAATGACCTGTCCTGATTTGTCATAGACGCTTGCTAAAAAACTTTAATTAGCAAGCCTTCCTTCCTTCAAGCCTTCATTCTGTAAAATGGTATAGAATCAGCTTGATCCCCTCTGTCGAAGACGCTTGGACCTTCATATTTGATATTTTCAGTGGTATTGTTAACAAACACAACCCCATAAAGAAAATGAGAATTAAAAACAGGTTCAGCCCCTGGTTTGACCGTGGTCTTGCAGAGTTACTCCACCTTAAGAATTGCATTTGGCGAAAGGCTCGGCACAGGTATACTCAGGCTGACTGGCTCTCGTTCAGGCAAATGAGAAATAAGTGCACTCAGGCGAAGTTAGTTACTTTAAGGAGCAGTTCTCTCTCTGTGGGTCTAACCCCAAGAAGTTCTGGAAGACGGTTAAAGACCTGGAGAATAAACCCTCCTCCTCACAGCTGCCCATGTCCCTTACTGTTGATGATGTGGTTGTTACTAACACGAAGCACATGACTGAGCTCTTTAATCACCACTTCATTAAGTCAGGATTCCTATTTGACTCAGCCATGCCTCCATGCCCGTCCAACATTTCCTAAGCTCCCACCCCTTCTAATGCGACTATCCCCGATGCTTCTCCCTCTTCTTCCCCTGCGGAGAGGAGCTCCTTAAACTTGACCCCAAAAAAAACATCTGGGTCAGATGGTTTAGACACTTTCTTCTTTAAGGTTGCTGCCCCTATCATTGCCAAGCCTATCTCTAACCTTCTTAACCTGTCTCTCCTTTCAGGGGAAGTTCCCATTGCTTGGAAGGCAGCCACGGTTTGTCCTTTATTTAAAGGGGGAGATCAAGCTGATCCTAACTGTTATAGGCCTATTTCTATTTTGCCCTGTTTATCAAAAGTGCAATCTGGTTTCCGCTCAGGTTATGGATGTGTCACTGCAACATTAAAGGTCCTCAATGATGTCACCATTGCCCTTGATTCTAAGCAATATTGTGCTGCTATTTTTATTGACTTGGCCAAAGCTTTTGATACGGTAGACCATTCCATTCTTGTGGGCCAGCTAAGGACTTTGGTGTCTCTGAGGGGTCTTTGGGCTGGTTTGCTAACTACCTCTCTCAAAGAGTGCAGTGTATAAAGTCAGAAAATCTGCTTTCTCAGCCACTGCCTGTCACCAAGGGAGTACCCCAAGGCTCGATCCTAGGCCCCACGCTCTTCTCAATTTACATCAACAACATAGCTCAGGCAGTAGGAAGCTCTCTCATCCATTTATATGCGGATAATACAGTCTTATACTCAGCTGGCCCCTCCCCGGATCTTGTGTTAAATGCTCTACAACAAAGTTTTCTTAGTGTCCAACAAGCTTTCTCTACCCTTAACCTTGTTCTGAACACCTCCAAAACAAAGGTCATGTGGTTTGGTAAGAAGAATGCCTCTCTTCCCACACGTGTTAATACTACCTCTAAGGTTTTAGAGCTTGAGGTAGTCCCCTCACACAAGTGCTTGGGAGTATGGCTAGACGGAGCACAGTCCTTCTCGCAGCACATATCAAAGCTGCAGGCTAAAGTTAAATCTAGACTTGGTTTCCTCAATCGTAATTGCTCCTTTTTCATCCCAGCTGCCAAACTAACCCTGATTCAGATGACCATCCTACCCATGCTAGATTACGGAGACATAATTTATAGATCGGCAGGTAAGGGTGCTCTCGAGCGGCTAGATGTTCTTTACCATTCGGCCATCAGATTTGCCACCAATGTTCCTTATAGGACACATCACTGCACTCTATACTCCTCTGTAAACTGGTAATCTGTGTATACCCGTCGCAAGACCCACTGGTTGATGCTTATTTATAAAACCCTCTTAGGCCTCACTCCCCCCTGTCTGAGATTTTTTCTGCAGCCCTCATCCTCCATATACAACACCCGTTCTGCCAGTCACATTCTGTTAAAGGTTCCCAAAGCACACACATCCCTGGGTTGCTCGTCTTTTCAGTTCGCTGCAGTTAGCGACTGGAACGAGCTGCAACAAACACTTAAACTGGACAGTTTTATCTCAATCTCTTCATTCAAAGACTCAATCATGGACACTCTTACTGACAGTTGTGGCTGCTTTGTGTGATGTATTGTTGTTTCTACCTTCTTGCCCTTTGTGCTGTTGTCTGTGCCCAATAATGTTTGTACCATGTTTTGTGCTGCTACCATGTTGTGTTGCTACCATGTTGTTGTTATGTTGTGTTGCTACCATGCTGTGTTGTCATGTTTTGCTGCCTTGCTATGTTGTTGTCTTAGGTCTCTCTTTATGTAGTGTTGTCTCTCTTGTTGTGATGTGTATTTTGTCCCATGTTTATATTGGATTTATTTTTTATTTTTAATCCCAGGCCCCCGTCGCCGCAGGAGGCCTTTTGGTAGGCCGTCATTGTAAATAAGAATTTGTTCTTAACTGACTTGCCTAGTTAAATAAAAGTTTAAAAAATTAAATAAAAAATCATAACCAGTCGTATCTACCAGGAATAATGAATCATAACCAGTAGTATCCACCAGGAATAATGACTCATAACCATTAGTATCCACCAGGAATAATGAATCATAACCAGTAGTATCCACCAGGAATAATGAATCATAACCAGTAGTATCCACCAGGAATAATGAATCATAACCAGTAGTATCTACCAGGAATAATGAATAATAACAATAATAGCTGTTTGGTGAATCTATGAATTATATATAACCATTGGAGTCTTTGCCACTCAAAATTTTTTTTTTATATAATATTTAGAAATGTATTTCATCACTCAAAATCTTGCCAAAGCATATTCTGTAGGAGGGGTTAATATGAATATAAAATAATTTGACATGATTCATATGAATCGGGTCATGAACATATGGACATTGAAATGAACAAGGGAGAGAGGTTAAACATAGGCTAAGTCTGGCATAAGCTTATTCTCACACTTTACAATAACTCTGTTGCAGTGGTCTTAGGTAGTCTCTGTATAGGCTATTCCCTCCATCACAACACTGCTGCCCAGTTAAAGAGCTTGTGATCTCCATGCAGCACCACAGCACTATGCGCCTTCGGAAAAACACCCCTTAGCCTCAGATGATGTCATTCTGGAGGCACGCAGTCATAGTCATTATACCCTAATGTAGGCCTATTTGCCTACTAGCCAAGTAAAGTGCAGAGCATGCATGATGCCTGCAACTCATCATTCCAACATATTTTAACATTTAATTAATTCATCCTGCATTCAGTTCAGTCAGTCAGCATGTCATCCATTCTGTCATTTGTCTGAGTTGCAATATGAACTAAATAAAAAAGAATAGAACAGTCTTATCCATTTGTTTATTGAAATCCATGTGTATATTCGAAATTATCTAAGTTCTTTAGCCCATCACTTTAATAATTTAATGTTTCATTTAGGCCAATCCTAATTAAAAAAAATAGGCCATTCAACTTGTAGGCATTGCAATTTAGGCTATCATTTTGTGTTTTATAACTGTTTTTATTATAGGCCTCCCTAGCTCGTAGGCCTCTAAATATAGCCTCTAAATACATATTAAACAAAATTGTTGAAGAAACACATGCAGTGGCTGATTTGGAAAACAGATCTGGCAATACGAATAGGCTACAGATAGTCTTGACCATTTGGGACCCCTTGGCTATTTAGCTCAGGACAGGTTACAGCCAAGACGTAATCAATATTTTGTTTTGTCTCATTTTGTCACGCTCTGACCTAGGAGAGCTGTGTTTTCTCTGTTTAGCTAGGCCAGGGTGTGATAGGTGGGTGGGCATTCTATGTTTTGTGTTCTATGTTTTGGCCGGGTATGGTTTCCAATCAGAGGCAGGTGTCTATCGTTGTCTCTGATTGGAAGCCATACTTAGGCAGCCTGTTTTTCCTTTGGTTTTTGTGGGTAGTTATTTTCCGTTTAGTTGTAAGTACCTGACGGGACTGTGTTGGTCGTTTGTTATTTTGTCAAGTGTCTTCATTAAAAGTTTGAAAATGAGCACTATCCACGCTGCGTCTTGGTCTCCATTTCACGACCCCTGTGACACATTTATTGATATGAATATACGGTAGCCTCTGCGTGATGGGGTTGTGCAACGTAAATGGCTATAACAAGCCTCCATACAGAGTGGATTTCACAAATACAACAGTCAAAAGGCCTAATATAAGGCCTAGTCCGTGCTCCTAAATACTGGAAACAGTAGGTTCATTAGGTTACGGGTAGGCCGTCATTGTAAAATAAGAATTTGTTCTTAACTGACTTGCCTAGTTAAATAAACATAAACATCACCATGGCTTATCTTTTTAAAATATGATCACCACATGGCTATACAAAATTAATTATGCAATTATATTATGGCCATTAAATAACACCTCAGCATGGCATATTTAGATAGTGGAATGATTTTTCTGAATTTTTCTCCATTTTGTGTGCAATAAGTCATAATGTACTTATTTTTATCCATAACAAGTCAATTTGGTGTAAACACACCACCACCTTTACATGGACACTAATAATTCGATATTAAACGGATTATGGTAGTAGCCAGATTATGCAATAGTCTTGTAAACACCTTAAAACTGCTTATTTTAACCGTCGTAAAGTCAAAATAGAAGTAAGCATACGCCGATTAAAACACCGGGTTTTCTGAGCAATCTTTCAAATTATTAGGACGTGTAAACGCCTTGACCGGCGTTCCAGCGGTGTATCTGATCTGCGCATGTCCCAGCAGCCGAGCGAGCCTCTTTACGTGCGAGGAAAGTGAGTTCGGAACTACTGAATGTAGGCGTAGTAGAAGTAGTTTTCAAATACAAACGTTATAAGTCCGAAATCAGAATCAAAGATGCTTCCCAAAATGAACATGTTCGCTGTACTTGAACGTTTATTTTGATTGGCGATTTTCTGCATTTATCAGTGCCATCAGGTAACCCGATTTCAGATGTGTCCATGTAAGTGTAAGAGGATCGTTCTTGCAAATCAAGTAAACGTTTTAATCGAACTATTATATAAATCTGTCTATAGACAATAATCGCATTATTATGTGCATGTAACCGACTGCTGGGAAAATGCGCATATTTTAGAATATTCGCATGAAAATCTATCGCCAATTGAATGGCTACTGACACAGAACCGCTATACAATACAATGTTCACGTAGTGGTGGTAATCTTGAATTTAGTCTTCTCCAGACAGAATGCAGGTGGATGTTATATTTAAAAACTCTCTACCCATCAGGAATGAATGAAGAATTGTTATTGAAGTGTTTTCTGTAACTTGTATATTGCATCTCATTGGTATTCGATACCCCCATCTAGTGGTCACAATAGCTCACTTCTCTATTACAATCCTGTGTTATTTATTCGGAGGAAATGTTCACATGGTATATGTAAAAGCAAAAATTGATATTTTTCTGTCTGCATTAGTGCATTTTGTATATAATCTAGATCATGTATTATATTGTACCAGATACTGATTCATAGATTTGATGTATTTTCTTGCTTGATCATGTGACATGCAATTATCCTTGAAATACAGTAGGGGAGAGGGGGATACCTAGTCAGTTACACAACTGAATGCCTCCAATTGAAATGTGTCTTCCGCATTTAACCCAACCCCTCGGAATCAGAGAGGTGCGGGGGCTGCCTTAATCGACATCCACGTCTTTAGGCAGAGTTGCACAGAAAAAGCCATATCTCAGACTGACCAATAAAAATGAAAGATTAAGATGGGCAAAATAACACAGACACTGGAAAGAGGAACTCTGCCTAGAAGGCCAGCATCCCGGAGTCGCTTCTTCACTGTTGACGTTGAGACTGGTGTTTTGCGGGTACTATTTAATGAAGCTGCCAGTTGAGGACTTGTGAGGTGTCTGTTTCTCAAACTAGACACTCTAATGTACTTGTCCTCTTTGCTCAGTGTGCACCGGGGCCTCCCATTCCTCTTTCTATTCTGGTTAGAGCCAGTTTGTGCTGTTCTGTGAAGGGAGTAGTACACAGCGTTGTACAAGATCTTCAATTTCTTGTCAATTTCTCTCATGGAATAGCCTTCATTTCTCAGAACAAGAATAGACTGATGAGTTTCAGAAGAAAGTTATTTGTTTCTGGCCACTTTGAGCCTGTAATCGAACCCACAAATGCTGATGCTCCAGATACTCAACTAGTCTAAAGAAGGACAGTTTTATTGCAACAGTTTTCAGCTGTGCTAACATAATTGCAAAATGATTTTCTAATGAACAATTAGCCTTTTAAAATGATAAACTTGGATTAGCTAACACAACGTGCCATTGGAACACAGGAGTGATGGTTGCTGATAATGGGCCTCTGTACGCCTATGTAGATATTCCATTAAAAATCTGCCATTTCCAGCTACAATAGTCACTTACAACATTAACAATGGCTACACTGTATTTCTGATCAATTTGACGTTATTTTAATGGACAAAAAAATGTGCTTTTCTTTCAAAAACAAGGACATTTCTAAGTGACCCCAAACTTTTGAACGGTAGAAATATATATATATATATATATATATATATATATATATCACATTTACATAAGTATTCAGACCCTTTACTCAGTACTTTGTTGAAGCACCTTTGGCAGTTATTACAGCTTCGAGTCTTCTTGGGTATGACACTACAAGCTTGGAACACCTGTATTTGGGGAGTTTCTCCCATTCTTCTCTGCAGATCCTCTCAAGCTCTGTCAGGTTGGATGGGGAGCATTGCTGCACAGCTATTTTCAGGTCTCTCCAAAGATGTTCAATATGGTTGAAGTCCGGGCTCTGGTTGGGCCAATCAAGGACATTCAAAGACTTGTCCCGAAGCCACTCCTCGTTGTCTTGGCTGTGTGCTTAGGGTTGTTGTCCTTTTGGAAGGTGAACCTTCGCCCCAGTCTGAGGTCCTGAGCGCTCTGGAGCTTCACTGTAGGGATGGTGCCAGGTTTCCTCCAGACGTGACGCTTGGCATTCAGGCCAAAGAGTTCAAACATGGTTTCATCAAACCAGAGATTCTTGTTTCTCACGGTCTGAGAGTCTTTAGGTGCCTTTTGGCAAATGCCAAGCGGGCTGTCATGTGCCTTTTACTGAGGAGTCAATTCCACCTGGCCACTTTACCATAAAGGCCTGATTGGTGGAGTGCTGCAGAGATGGTTACCCTTCTGGAAGGTTCTCCCATCTCCACAGAGGAACTCTAGAGCTCTGTCAGAGTGACCATCAGGTTCTTGGTCACCTCTCTGACCGAGGCCCTTCTCACACGATTGCTCAGTTTGGCTGGGCAACCAGCTTTCGGAAGAGTCTTGGTGGTTCCAAACATCTTCCAATTAAGAATGATGGAGGCCACTGTGTTCATGGGGACCTTCAATGCTGACGAAATTTTGGGGTACTCTTCCCCAGATCTGTGCCTCGACACAATCCTGTCTCGGAGCTCTACGGACAATTCCTTTAACCTCATGTCTTGGTTTTTGCTCTGACATACACTATCAACTGTGGAACCTTAAATAGACAGGTGTGTGCCTTTCCAAATCATGTCCAATCAATTGAATTTACCGCAGGTGGACTCCAATTAAGTTGTAGAAACATCTCAAGGATGATCAATGGAAACAGGAGCTCAATTTCAAGTCACATAGCAAAGGGGGCAAAATACTTGTGTAAATAAGATATTTCAGTTTTAATTTTTTTATACATTTGCAAACATTTCTAAAAACCTGTTTTCGCTTTGTCATTATGGGGTATTGTGTGTAGATTGATGAGGATTTTTAAAATGTATTTAATCAATTTTAGAACAAGGCTAAAACTTAACAAAATGTGTAAAAAGTCAAAGGGTCTGAATACTTTTCAAAGGCACTGTATTTAATAGCAATTAACAAGTAGGAGTGACAGACTGAGTGACAACAGAGTAGACAACAAGGAGAAGCAAAGACAGTTGGAGTGACAGAGACAGACAGACATTGTCAGCAGAGAAGATGCAGAGACAGATTGCACAACAGAAAGGCAACAGAGGCGCTGTTAGTGGTGAGTTGTATCTCCAGTGGTGCTTTTACATGTTGTATTTGTCTTAAACATAAGCTGGTTAAAAAGAGCTGGTTAAAAAAGGAGTGTTTCACCGTCACTGGTACAGTAAAAGTTGAGAAACGCTGTACTATAGTTGCCTATGTTGTGTCAGTAGCATTACAGTCTTGTGTGAGGGTGTGTGTGTGAATTTTTGTCCCAGTCTGCCCCTGCTATATAGCCAACCTTATGGTTGCTTATGTTACTAAAGCATTATCCATAACTAGCGACAGGAGGGTCTCTACGATTGTACCTGCTCATTAAAACCAAAAAATAGGAACAAGTTCAGTAATTGGCATAAGGTCAATTTGAGGTCTACCTGTTTTTTATTTCCTATTGTTAGCAGGTATATGAATTTACAGATAGTGTGACATTAGATTCAAGTGGCACTATCATTCCCATTCACAAGATCTTTTTTACCTTTACTAAACTAGGCAAGTCAGTTAAGAACAAATTCTTATTTACAATGACGGCCTAGGAACAGTGGGCTAATTGCCTTGTTCAGGGGCAGAACGACAGATTTTTACCGGTCAGCTCGGGGATTTGATCTTGCTACTTTTCGGTTACCAGTCCAACGCTCTAACCACTAGGCTACCTGCCGCACCAAACTCTATAGCATGTTGATACAAATCAATCAGGAGCATGAATAAAGTTTGAGGGATTTTTTAAAGGAAAGAATATGTTCCTTGTTTCTTGTGTCAGATTGATCATCATTACTCTGTGTATAGTTGCCAAATGAAATGTGCTTTTGCAAGAGCCTGTGGGGACCAAACGTTTTATATGGACTGGTCAAATATTAATATTTAGTCATATTTAGTGGGATTTACATTTTCCACAAATGTGATAAACCTAATTTGTATTTCGGCTACTATATCATTTGGATTGGTATGTCATTGATATGCAATCGTGCCCTTTTTAGATGTAGCATGCATTGGCCTAAATAATAATATAAATGATCCATTCATTCCGGCTAGCTATATAGCTTCAAAATATTATGTTTATCTCATGGAATCATTGCATTCATACTTACAGCTAAGCATTTACCCCGGTTGTCAATGTAAAATATCCGGTTGACCTTTATAATTAGCCGCTTTCCATTTCGCGAACTTCACGAGCAAACTGAGTGGATGGCTGGACCGCACACTGGACAGCAGTTTCAGTGAAGGAACGAGAAACAAGGGCATATCGGAAAGGAACCTCTAAACACATTGCTGGCCTGTCTAGAGAGCGATATTGGGAATGTTTTCCTTGTCAACAACAGTCCAACCACAGGTAAAACAAAAAGAAGAAAAAAGTAGCTAACTAGCTAGCTTACTTTAACGTGTCAGCTAGCTAGCCATTAACAGTAGCTTAGTGTTGTTTACCTGTTAACGTTACAGTAACTAGCTAGCTGTCAATCCTTTCTGGGCAAGTAGTGAAGTCTATGTAACGTTGGGTAGTGCTGTTGACCCCAAAATATAGTTATTGTGCAGTTTGAGGGATATCTTGTACATTTCAAAAGGTTTTAAAATATACTTTAACCTGCCCACGGCCGTTGTTAGCTAGATGAGTTAACGTTATCTAGCTAATGTGTGTTACTGCTGCTGACTGCACAAATCTCGATGTTAAAAACTGCGTCAGTTAGTGTGGCACTAATGTTACCCAGGGTTTCTGGTCTCCTTGGGTAGTTGCTGCAATCTAGCTAATTCTCACAGCTAAATTAGCTAGTTTAACGTTACGTCAAGCCAACTGCTGGCTAACGTTACTTCACAACTGAGAAGAAATTCCTGAAATGTAGCTAGCTAGTTTATGCTACTATTACGGAATGTCAGGTGGACAGCTTGCTACATTGCAACGAGGTCAGGGTCTGGACCCGACATGGATCATGATGGAGAGGCAGTCAGGGGTGTGCAGAATAGTATCCCAAGAGCCTTTATTTTAGTGCAGCAGTGATGTAAGGGGAGGCTATAGCTAGCTGGCTAAACTTGACTGATTTGTGAAATAATGTAACTAGACAGCTGTTGGTTTTGTGGCACCTGCGTAGTCTGTTCTGTTTTGATCCTCATGAGTAGACAGACTGTCACCTAGTGGGCTGCTGGTGTCCAATCACAGGTACCGTCTCCTGCCGGTGTGCCCTTGAGCAAAGTATTTTACTCATACACAGCTCCAGGGGCAGCTGGATGAGCTGATATTAGCCAACTGACCACAATCTGATTTCCAAACATGTTTGATACACTCGAAAGCCATGTACTGAATAAGAACAGAAGAATGGACCTTTTTGCTTTTTATTGAGATTTAAAAACCATCAAATGTAATAGATCTGACATTTTACATAACATGATTATAGAAAATGTTGACTAAAATGTGAAGACTCAATTGAGACTAACCTAGAAAAATCTCACACAAGCTGCCCCGTTTGAAATGTTACTCCTCTGGGCCCAGTTTCCCAAAAGCATTTTAAGGCTACGTTCATGAGAACCATAGGATCCTATGACTCTAACTATGAACTTGGCCTTAAGATGCTTTTGGGAAACCAGGCCCAGGTACAATCAAAATGTACTTATCAGGACTGACAGCCAACAAAGTACAGTAGTCTAAATCCTAAAGATCTGAGTAATGTTGATTTTAAAAAAACTACAAGGATAATATTGGTGAACAAAACCCGCACAGAAGTGAATATCTGTATGTCTTAATGGCTACATTTTTAGGGATGTTGAATTGAAAGTTGCACAGTCCAGATAACAATAACCATTTAACCCCATAAAAAGGTGAATGCAATATCTACACTGAACAAAAATGCAACATGAGGTACAGTTCATATAAGGAAATTAGTCAATTGAAATAAATGAATTAGACCTTTTTATCTATGGATTTCACATGACTAGGAATAGATCAGATAGGAATTGGTCAGATACCAAAAAAAAAAAAAAGCAGGGGGTGTGGCTTGGAACCAGTTAGTATTTTCCTCATGCAGCGTGACATCTCCTTCGTATAGAGTTGATCAGGTTGTTGATTGTGGCCTGTGGAATGTTGTCCCACTCCTCTTCAATGGCTGTGTGAAGTTGCTGGATATTGGTGGGACCTGGAACACGCTGTTGATCCAAGATTCCAAATGTGCTCAATGGGTGACATGTCTGGTGAGTATGCCGGCCATGGAATAACTGGTACATTTACAGCTTCCAGGAATTGTGTACAGTTCTTTGCGACTTGGGGCTGTGCAATTTCATGCTGAAACATGAGGGGACGGCGGCAGATAAATGGCACGACAATGGGCCTCAGGATGTTGTCACTATCTCTGTGCATTCAAATTACCATCGATAAAATGAAATTGTGGCAATAGCTCTGGTGAACATTACTGCAGTCAACATGCCAATTGCACACTCAACTTGTGTGACAAAACCGCACATTTTAGTAACCTTTTATGTCCGGTCACACAAGGTGCACCTGTGTAATGATCATGCTGTTTAATCAGCTTCTTGATATGGCACACCTGTCTGGTGGATGGATTTCTTAGCAAAGGAGAAATGCTCACTAACAGGAATGTAAACACCTTTTGCACAACTTGAGTTGCTTTTTGTGCGTATTTAAAATGTCTGGTATCTTTTATTTCAGCTCATCAAACATGGGAGCGACACTGTACATGCTGCGTTTTATATATTTTTTCTGTGTATGTTCATGACAGTGATCACCCGAATAGGCCACCCTCATCTGATCATGTAGTTTTCTATCAAAAATTAGGCTATACTGGCACACACATTTTTACAAACTAGATAAAGGGGTACTGTCGCTGGCTGGGCTGTCGCCAAACATCATCCTGCTTATGGCACCGATAAAGCTATTACAGTCACTGGCGGTAACTGGCTTCTTGGTGACTTCTCTATATTCTTCCCGGTTTCATTTTCTTCATCCACCCTCCCCGTTTCATTTTCTTCATCCACCCTCCCCGTTTCATTTTCTTCATCACTTTCTTCCACTGGTGGAAATCCTGCTTCCTCTGTTTTTTCTTTGGAGTGGAAGGAGCGTTTGACTGGAGGTTCACCGTTGGCCTTATCCTGCTCTGCCTCCCTCTTAACTTTGTTTGCTGCACCAGGGGGACGGCCCCTTTTCCGTGGGGAACCATCATAAATGAGGGGCTTGGTTCCATCCTCCATCTTGCGTGGGCGGCCTCTTCCCCTAGGTTCAGCGACTGGAGGATCATCGCGTGTATAGATACGCGGCCTTCCGGGGGGCCGCCTTGGTTGGCTTTCCTGCTTTCTATACTCTTCCCCCTTGGGTGTTAGGATCTTCCTTATCGATTCAACTTTACTGGGCCGGCCATGCTTATTAGGGGAGGGGGCAACCACTTTTCGGGGTCGGCCACGCAGCGGCTTCCTTATCACCTTCAGCATCTTGGGTTGTGTAAACACTGATCCTTTAGGCCTACCTCTGTTAGGTGTTGTGGGGCTAGCCCCTAACTTGGAGACCGATCCTTTAGGCCTACCTCTGTTAGGTGTTATGGGGCTAGCCCCTAACTTGGAGACCGATCCTTTAGGCCTACCTCTGTTAGGTGTTATGGGGCTACCCAGTAACTTTGAGACCGATCCTTTAGGCCTACCTCTGTTAGGTGTTATGGGACTACCCAGTAACTTGGAGACCGATCCTTTAGGCCTACCCCTGTTAGGTGTTATGGGGCTACCCAGTAACTTTGAGACCGATCCTTTAGGCCTACCTCTGTTAGGTGTTATGGGGCTAGCCCCTAACTTGGAGACCGATCCTTTAGGCCTACCTCTGTTAGGTGTTATGGGACTACCCAGTAACTTGGAGACCGATCCTTTAGGCCTACCTCTGTTAGGTGTTGTGGGGCTAGCCCCTAACTTGGAAACGGATCCGTTGGGCCTACCTCTCTTAGGTGTTATGTGGCTAGCCCAGAGAAAGCTAGTGGGGTCACTGGGGGTAACTGGCTTCTTGGGGTCTTCTCTATATTCCACCTTCCACTTTTCACTTTCTTGATCCACCCTCCCCGTTTCATCTTCCTGATCACTTTCTTCTACTGGTGGAAATCCTGCTTCCTCGCTTTTTTCTTTGGAGTGGAAGGAGCGTTTGACTGGAGGTTCACTGTTGGCCTTATCCTGCTCTGCCTCCCTCTTAACTTTGTTTGCTGCACCAGGGGGACGGCCCCTTTTCCGTGGGGGAACATCATAGATGGGGGACTTGGTGGCAGCCTCAGGCTTGCGTGGGCGACCTCTTCCCCTGGGCTCAGTGACTGGAGGATCATCGCAGGGATAGATACGCAGCGTTCCGCATGGTGTTGGTTGGCTTTCCAGTTTCTTTAGCTCTTCTTCCTCATCTGATGTTAGTATCTTCTTTGGCCTACCCCTTTTCAATTGAACTATACTGGGCCGGCCATGCTTATTAAGGGAGTCAACCACTTCTCGCGGCGGCTTGCCCATCACCTTCAGCATCTTGGGTTGCGTAAACACGGATCCTTTCGGCCTACCTCTCTTAGGTGTTGTGGGGCTAGCCCCTAACTTGGAGACCGATCCTTTAGGCCTACCTCTGTTAGGTGTTGTGGGGCTAGCCCCTAACTTGGAGACTGATCCTTTAGGCCTACCCCTGTTAGGTGTTGTGGGGCTAGCCCCTAACTTGGAGACTGATCCTTTAGGCCTACCCCTGTTAGGTGTTATGGGGCTACCCAGTAACTTGGAGACCGATCCTTTAGGCCTACCTCTGTTAGGTGTTATGGGACTACCCAGTAACTTGGAGACCGATCCTTTAGGCCTACCTCTGTTAGGTGTTATGGGGCTACCCAGTAACTTTGAGACCGATCCTTTAGGCCTACCTCTGTTAGGTGTTATGGGACTACCCAGTAACTTGGAGACCGATCCTTTAGGCCTACCTCTGTTAGGTGTTGTGGGGCTAGCCCCTAACTTGGAAACGGATCCGTTGGGCCTACCTCTCTTAGGTGTTATGTGGCTAGCCCCTAACTTGGAAACGGATCCTTTGGGCCTACCTCTCTTAGGTGTTATGTGGCTAGCCCAGAGAAAGCTAGTGGGGTCACTGGGGGTAACTGGCTTCTTGGGGTCTTCTCTATATTCCACCTTCCACTTTTCACTTTCTTGATCCACCCTCCCCGTTTCATCTTCCTGATCACTTTCTTCTACTGGTGGAAATCCTGCTTCCTCGCTTTTTTCTTTGGAGTGGAAGGAGCGTTTGACTGGAGGTTCACTGTTGGCCTTATCCTGCTCTGCCTCCCTCTTAACTTTGTTTGCTGCACCAGGGGGACGGCCCCTTTTCCTTGGGGGAACATCATAGATAAGGGGCTTGGTGGCATCCTCCGTCTTGCGTGGGCGACCTCTTCCCCTAGGTTCAGTGACTGGAGAATCCTTGCGTGGATAGATACGCGGCCTTCCGAGTGGCCTTAGTTGGCTTTCCAGTTTCTTTCTATCCTCCACCTCGGGTGTTAGGATCTTCCTTATCGATTCAACTTTACTGGGCCGGCCACGCTTCTTTGGGGAGGGGTCAACTGGTTTTCGGGGTAGGCAAGCCGCCCCGAGGCTTATCACCTTCAGCATCTTGGTTTTCATAAACACTGATCCTTTAGGCCTACCTCTCTTAGGTGCTAGCCCCGTAACACCTAACTTGGAGATGGGTCCTTTAGGCCTTCCCCTCTTAGGTGTTGAGGGGTTACCATTAGACAAGGCATTATCTGACTTGGAGACTGATCCATTTTTGGACGGCCTACCCCTTCCCCTCTTAGGTATTGAGGGGTTACCATTAGACAAGGATTTATCTGACTTGGAGACTGATCCATTTTTGGGTGGCCTACCCCTTCCCCTTTTAGGTGTTGCGAGGTTACTATTGGACAAGGCTTTATCTGACTCCTCTTCACTGCCAACAACATCTACCTGCACTTCAGAATTGGTTGCGTCTTCTTCCACTTCCATTTGAATCTCCATTCCTTCTATTATTTCATCCTGGTTCAGGGCCATTCTCCGATGGACCTGTGATCTTCAGGTGCAAGCCACTGTGAAAGACATTGACATGGTTACTTATAAAAAAAATATATATATATGTAAATTGCCCTGAAATTAAAGACAAATCTGCCCAAAGAGTTTTTTTTCTCTCTTTTGATTCCATGCAATTCTATTAGGACAGCAATAAGGTCAGTGATTTGAAATCAGATATCATTAAGTTGGTTTACTGATACGGTTTGTGGTAAAGGCCGACCCAACCATAGGTTAAATAACTAACTACACTTTTTATAGGGTTAGGGTTCCCACACGGCCATATTTCCATGTTACAGAGCTTGTTTGCAGAAAACAGACAGACATGTACCTGTGCTAATTGGCTATCTATGTCTCCGAACACCTGTGTGTAAATGGAAGACTGATGCCACAAACGTGTTGTCACTGAAAAATGTTGGCTGCAACTGTGTTAAGTAAGTATATTTAGCATTTGTTTGTTATTTTGTGATATGAAAGTAGAGGGCTTTGTTTCTAGAACCGTACCGCAATTGAGAATCAATTCCCGTTTAGATGGGAGTATTTGGTTGTTTTGGCTGCCAGAGCTAATTCGCCTCTAAACAGAACATGTAAGGTCTTTGGACTATAAGGTGTAATGTTCAGAGTGGGCTCAGCTCCCCTGAATGCAACAAAAGTCAAACTTGAGGGGGCTCTAAATAATGCTAATTTTAACCATTCTATTTGTTTAAAATGCAGTGGTAAATGTTTTAGTTATAAATATGGAGAGGGGGGAAAAAAAGCTTCCAAATGAAAACAACCTGGTTTAAACCATTTATATCTACGTGGCTGCACAAAGTCTTCCTGTCCATGAATGGTACTGTAGAATTCTATCGCTGGCTAGAAAGAGGGACTGTCCACTCGGTGCTGAAGCTCCTTTTAAAAATGCGTAGATTTTCCTTTGTACTTCCTAATTTGCCATTTGTTTGCCATGCGTCCTTGATTTTAAAAAAGTTTTATTCCAATGCATTAGATTAATCCATTGATTCATCATTGTTTGCTTTTGTCAGTCAGCTGTTTAGAGCGCTCATTGCTTTGTTTTTCAGGTGCGCCATGGATATTAGTGTTCAGAAGTAGATATTTAGACAACTAGACTCCAACGCTCATCCAATCCATTCCACAAGTATATGACAGTAGGCCTATAGTTGACTCTTTCCGTTAGAACCATTCGATTTTGCAATGGCATAGGCCTTCATTATTTTGGATTTGTGCGCCCATGATGAAATGTTACATAGGTATAGTTACACTTATAGTGCACTTTCTGAGATCTCCAAGATCCAGAATTTGTACAGGGTTTTAATGCTTAATAATGACATAACCCTCATTAATGTAAGGAAAGAAAGGTAGCATTCAATGAATGAATTGACAACTTATGAACTAGGGTGTAAACATGTTTTTTATTCAACTGTGCCTATTTATATTGAATGTAGACTACCTGTTTGTGTAAAATTGCCTAGTCTGAGGGTAGGCTACCGGCAGTGGTGTAGGACTAGTGGAGGGTAAACTCCATTTACCCACCCTTTTTCAGAAAAATGCATTGAAAGTATAGGGAGCGTTACTTTTTCCCCCACCACGATCGGTATTCAGTTTACCCACCAATGTTCCCTCACTTTTTCCGGCACTGAGCAAATTTCGGATCTGCTGAGAGCAAACCTGAACATTGAAAATTGTGCGCATTTTACTGTGAACAACTGAGGTTGTACCCGCGTTAAGTTACAACTAACAGTGGCCAAGTAAGCTACTGTGGCTATTTGATCATAATGTAGGCCTACCATCAAAAACAATGGAGAAAAATACATCCCATAACATTAACATAGAACAGCTATTTATCATTCAGCCTACAGTAGCAGCCAATGTGTGGTGTTCAATGAGGCCTACATTACATGACTGAAATGAGGACGGAAAAAAAACATGCAGGGCTTGACATTTACCCACTTGTCCTTCAGACAAGGAGGTGACTGAAAATGTTAAGATGCAAGAAACCACTTTACAAAATAAAATGCATTAGTATTCCTATACCATTATTAGAGAATTAGACAAATTATGCTACCCTCTGCCTATTGGCTACTTAGCTTATTCAAGCATGTCTCAATCTGACACTGCCCCTTTTAAGACAACAAAAAAGCTCTTTATCTGACTCGCTTTTCAAAGATATCTTAATGTATAGGTTTTGTGCACTTGTACGACGCGATCACTCCCTATTGCTGACTACAAATGATCGTTAACTGGGCTAATAACTCAACTAGCAAAGGATATGAACAAAATGTGCACACATGGCTACATGCAGATCTCGCTTTGATCTCAAAACAAGTGCATCTACTCACGACCGCTCATGCTGTAAACTCAGTCCAGTGCAATGCAAATGGCACAGATCCATATACGGCTATGGTCTATTTTAGAGGTTGACCAATTTATGATTAACGCCGATACCAATTTATTGGAGGACCAAAAAAAGCCGATACTGATTAATCGGCCGATATGTAATTAATGACAATTACAACAATACTGAATGAACAATGAACTTATTTTAACTTAATATAATACATCAATAAAATCAATTTAGTCTCAAATAAATAATGAAACATGTTCAATTTGGTTTAAATAATGCAAAAACAAAGTGTTGAAGAAAGTAAGTGCAATATGTGCCATGTAAAAAAGCTAACGTTTAAGTTCCTTGCTCAGAACATGAGAACATATGAAAGTTGGTGGTTCCTTTTAACATGAGTCTTCAATATTCCCAGGTAAGTTTTAGGTTGTAGTTATTATAGGACTATTTCTCTCTATACCATTTGTATTTCATATACCTTTTGACTATTGGATGTTCTAATAGGTACTTTAGTATTGCCAGCCTAATCTCTGGAGTGAATAGGCTTGAAGTCATAAACAGCGCATTGCGAAGAGCTGCTGGCAAACGCAGTAAAAGTGCTGTTTGAATTCATGCTTACGAGCCTGCTGCTGCCTACCACCGCTCAGTCAGACTGCTCTATCAAAAATACGAGCCTTAGTTTCCGGATTTGACCATATTAATAACCTATCATTAAGAAAACAAAACGTTTATTCTTTCAGTGAAATACGGAAGCGTTCCATATTTAACGGGTGGCATCCATAAGTCTAAATATTGCTGTTACATTGCGAAAGCTTCAAATCGGCCCTAATTAATCGGCCATGCCGTTTAATCGGTCGACCTCTAGTTTATTTGCATATAGGTCTACTGCAGCTCTGGTTGTTTGTGCCGTACCAGTCTGTGTAGAGTACGGGCTGAGTCGTGCATATCAATGCAATAGAATCATACTCCGTATGTTCTGCCTACAAAAACATCTCTTGCATAGTTTGTTTTGTCTGTTGCATTGAAAGTGGCTAATATTGCGTTGATTTCGACCGTTGAGTTAACAGGGGAAAACTCTAGAATAGTGGTCACCGACCTTTGAGTTAAGATCAGAGTCAAAATGCAAGCCGAGATCTACCCCAGATTATTATTATTTTTTAAACATTACTTAATGTAAGCCCACGCAACATTAACCAATTAAAAATAATACTATCAATGAGGTTTGTGCAGTAAGCTATAGACCCAATACATTATCACAGCATATTGGCTTTGCTTGAATTGCCCTGTTGTTCAGGCCATTTTGTAACATTTTAAGTAGACTACAGGATCACACCAGTAATAGATCCATTGTTGTATTACTCGTGAAGCACAGCTGAGCGAACATACCTTTTTAAATAAATTAGCTTTTTATTTTAAAATGGGCCGATGGTGCCTGCAGCAGACTGAGTGTTCACCTCAACATCCTTCCGCTCTCCCTTACCAAAAAGGACACATCTTCCAGATGATGGCGAAACTCGAGTCGCACAGCATTATGTCTGCCTCATGCACAAATTCATGTTGTTACTCCCTATGAACCAAGAAAGTTAAATGTATATTCTCTATTAAAAAACACCCTAGCCGCTAATAATAACGGAAGCCTATAAATACACTTTACTACTCATTCATTACTGCTTGTTGTAGCGCTAAGTGGAAATGGGAAGAACGCAATTTATGGCTTATAAAAGTGTTGAATACAATGTTGACAGTGCTGAGTATGAACATTAAACTCACTCAAACAGCATATCTACGTTACTGCAGCCACTCATCTGAGCCATCCGTTTGGCCAGCGGTAGGCCTATAGTGCACCTGATTTGTACCTTCAGACACATGAAATGTTTCAAAATGGCAACAGTTCGCTACCGTAAACAGCCCGAGATTAATAAAATAAGTAAATAGGAACAAGGCTTTATCGTTTTTTTTTGTTTTTTTTTACAGAAATGTTTGGTTACAGTTTAGAAGGAAAATTGTTACCCACAAAAAAAACTAAAAAAGTTTAACCACTACATCACTTGCTACCAGTTGGCATATTTGAAGTTCATGGTAATACCCATTTGTAATCTAGTCTAATAAATTGACCGTGTGTGTTATGGTGACCATCCTGTTTTCCCGGGACAGTTTCAGCCCCAATTCAGGTCGCCCGACTTTACAAGTAACAAAAGTAAAGTCTGTAAGCAAAAGTAACATTTGTAAGCAAAACTCATCCATTGACGTAGACTTAATCAATATGAGCATAATCAATGGCAATCGCCGAATGTCATTAGGCACACTTCTTTCTGTTTTGTAAACAGATGTCTTTCTATTCATATGAAATGGCGCGAATATACATGCAATGCACTGATTTGATGCTGGGGTTATGAGTGGACGAACATGCAGTTAGTTTACTTAGTGTTTTGTTTGACAAACAAGACGACTGGTTGTGTTTTGTTTTAATTATTTATTTATTTAATTTTTTTTATTGTTGACGTCTTTATTATTACACCCATAAGACCCCGAATGGCACGATGTAATTCGCACTCTGAACATTAGCAAGGTAGCTAACGTTACACCACGTTGATGTTAATTATGACATTTGAACGTTTAAAATAAAAATGTCCACATTGTGTTATTCTACCCACACAACACACGTATTCCACAAGCAACAAAGCAGTAGGATGAGAAAAGGCGTATGCATAAGCCCGGTTTGCTAAAGCCAAGTTTCTCCAACGTTAACGCTACTGATGTTAGCGAGCAGCTAACGTTAGCTAGCAAGGGAAAACATTTGTGACCGCCATTAGCAGGCTAGCCAGCTCGTAGCGTGTTTAACATCAACAGTGCCGCCAGAATTATAGGTTACACAAAAGTGTATGGTAGTAACGCTAGCTGTAACCAGGTTGGATAATCAATTTATGCTAGCTGACTACGTTAGCTAGTTACATTAGCTCCTTGATTGCTATTTGTTTTTTTTAATGTTAACCTTTTATTTAGGTCCTTGATTGCTAACGTTAGTTGAGTAAAAATACACGGCATTCATACATTACCTTGAGGAAATCCTTCGTTTCACCACATGAAGCTCTAGAAATGGTTCTCTGTCGTTGTTGTTAGCTACCACGTCTGAGGGGGGGGGGGGAATAGCTTAAAAAAATCTTTACAACCGTATTTGAATTTGCAACCGCTTCCGGTCCATCCAAGGTTCATTGAACTAAGTGCAAATTATATATATATTTTTTTCTTCATTTCCGATTCTACCACAGACAAAAGGGGTTATTATTACTTTCTATGAGATGTGTGTGTGTGTATATATATATATATATCATAATCACTGATGGAAAAAGTATCCAATTGTCATACTTGAGTAAAAGTAATGATACCTTAATAGAAAATGACTCAAGTGAATGTCACCCAGAAAAATACCACTTGAGAAAAGTCTAAAATTATTTGGTTTTAAATATACTTTAGTATAAAAAGTAAAAGTATACATTTCAAATTCATTATGAAGCAAACAAGAAGGCACCATTTTCATTTTTTTAATTTACGGATAGTCTAGGGCACATTCTAACACTTTGACTTTAATTTACAAATGAAGCATTTGTGTTTAGTGAGTCCGCCAGATCAGAGGCAGTAGGGATGACCAGGGATGTTCTCTTGATAAGTGTGTGAATTAGACCATATTCCTGTCCTCCTAAGCCTTCAAAATGTAACAAGTACTTTTGGGTGTCAGGGAAAATGTATGGAGTAAAAATACATTTATTTTCTTTAGGAATGTAGTGAAGTAATAGTTGTCAACAATATAAATAGTAAAGTACAGATTCCAAATCTGCGACTTAAGTAGTACTTTAAACTATTTTTACTTAAGTACTTTACACCACTGACCATAATTTAAAAAAACATATGTTCATAAATAACTTGTCTATGCTTTCTGCTTATTCAACCTAATATGTAAGCTATATGTCCTTAGTTCTCCTTCCTTTTTTCCTTCCTTACTTCCATCCTTACTTGTTTCCTTACTTTCCTATAATAAGATACTTTGGGAGAGTCCCACATTGTGCATGACTGTGTGTTGTGGGACACAGTTTTAAATTGGTCTTGTAGTTTCATACTAAACAGCAATTAGCGTGTTTGAGCTGATGTCTTCCTGTTGTGTGTTGCCTGGCAGGTCACTGTCCCCTTGAGTCACCTGATCAATGCCCTCCAATACCTGAAGACCGCAGTGGGCAGCAGCAGTGCCGCTGCTAAACCTCAGCATAGAGAGCATGCCTCGGAACAGGACTTGCAGAGCACAGAGGTAAACACATGTGCACATGGCCTACAGCTTGCAGATCTGCAAAGCAGCTGGCAATACTGTTCTGTCCAGCTGTCATGGGCAGCCTAGCTATATGGAAAACAAGGGGATTTCTGTATCCATAAGTGGCCATATACAGTGCTTTCGGAAAGGATTCAGACTTTTCCACATTTTGTTACGTTACAGCCTTATTCTAAAATTGATAATGTATTATTTTTCCTTAATCGACACATAATACCCCAGAATGATGAATCGAAGCAGGTTTTTAGACATTTTTGCTAATTTATTACAAATAAAAATAAAAATACATCTTATTTACATAAGTATTCAGACCCTTTGCTATGACACTCGAAATTGAGCTCAGGTGCATTCTTGAGTTTTTTTCTACAACTCCGAGTCAACCAGGAGTCCAGTTCAATTGATTGGACATGATTTGGAAAGGCACACACCTGTCTATATAAAGTCCCACAGTTCACAGTGCATGTCAGAGCAAAAACCAAGCCATGAGGTCAAAGGAATTTTCCGTAGTGCTCCAAGACAGGATTGTGTCGAGGCACAGATCTGGGGAAGGGTACGCCAACATTTCTGCAGCATTGAAGGTCCCCAAGAACACAGTGACCGCCATCATTCTGAAATGGAAGCAATTTGGAACCACCAAGACTCTTCCAAGAACTGGCTGGCCGGCCGGCCAAACTGAGCAATTGGGGGAGAAGGGCCTTGGTCAGGGAGGTGATCAAGAACCTGATGGGCACTCTGACAGAGCTCTAGAGTTCCTCTGCTGGAGTGCTGCAGAGTTGGTTGTCTTTCTGGAAGGTTCTCCCATCTCCACAATCAGGCCTTTATGGTAGAGTGACCAGACGGAAGCCACACCTCAGTAAAAGGCACATGACAGCCCTCTTGGAGTTTGCCAAAAGGCACCTTAAGACTCTGACGATGAGAAACAAGATTCTCTGGTCTGATGAAACCAAGATTGAACTCTTTGGCCTGAATGCCAAGCGTCATATCTGGAGGAAGCCTGGCACCATCCCTACGGTGAAGCTTGATGGTGGCAGCATCATGCTGTGGGGATGTTTTTCAGCGGCAGGGACTGGGAGACAATCATGATCGAGGGAAAGATGAATGGAGCAAAGTACAAAAATCCTTGATGCAAACCTGCTCCAGAGCGCTCAAACTTGGGCGAAGGAAACTCCCCAAATACAGGTGTGCCAAGCTTGTAGCGTCATACCCAAGAAGACTTGAGGCTGTAATCACTGCCAAAGGTGCTTTAACAAGGTACTGAGTGAAGGGTCTGAATACTTACATAGATGTGATATTTCAGTGTTTTTTTATTTGTAGTAAATTTGCTAAAATTTCTAAACCTGTTTTTGCTTTGTCATTATGGGGTATTGTGTGTAGATTGATGAGGGAGAAAAAAAACAATTTAATCCATTTTAGAATAACGCTGTAACAAAATGTGTTAAATATCAAGGGGTTCGAATGCACTGTGTCTGTAACCTTTGAAATGTTTGAATCCTTTTCAAATGTAATATAATTTGTGGATTGAAATAAAGCATTTTAAAGTGTGTTCCGTGTGTGTACCTGTACTTTGATGAAAAAAAAATATTTTACCTATTTTTTATTTTATTTAACTAGGCAGGTCAGTTAAGAACAAATTCTTATTTTCAATGACGGCCTAGGAACAGTGGGTTTAACTGCCTTGTCCAGGGGCAGAACGACAGATTTTTACCTTGTCAGCTTGAGGATTCGATCTTGCAACCTTTCGGTTACTAGTCCAATGCTCTAACCACTAGGCTACCTGCCGTGATTATTGTGTGTGTGTGTGTGTGTGTGTGTGTGTATGTATGTGTATATATATATATATATATATATACACACACACACACACACACACACACACACACACACACACACACACACACACACACACACACACACACACACACACACACACACACACACATAAAAAAAAAAATATATATATATATACACTTTATATATACCAGTATCCTGTGTGTGTGTGTAGCCAAGTTATCAGGTGGATTTATTCCTTGTTATTATTTTTCTATTATTTCAAAAAAAATCTCTCTACATTGTTGGAAAAGACTCATAAGTAAGCATTTCACTGTTAGTCTGCACTTGTTGTTTATGAAGCATGTGACGAATAACATTTGATTTGTAGCCCACGTGGAGCCTGAGGGACCTGGGCCTGTCTGACCTGGGCATGGGGCAGCTGGACGAGCTAGTAAGCGCTATGTTACCACGTCTGAGTCAACAGGGGGCGCTGTCCTCATCCAGCCCCAGCCAACAGGCATGGAGGACCTCTCACCTCTCCTCACATTCCTTCTTCCACAACAAGCATGGTGAGGTGAAGGACACGTCTACAGTTGAAGTCGGAAGTTTATATACACTTAGGTTGGACTCATTAAATCTAGTTTTTCAACCACTCCACAAATGTATTGTTTACAAACTATAGTTTGGCAAGTCGGTTAGTACATCTACTTTGTGCATGACACAAGTAATTTTTCCAACAATTGTTTACAGACATTATTTCACTTATAATTCACTGTATCACAATTCCAGTAAGTCAGAAGTTTACATACACTAAGTTGACTGTGCCTGTAAACAGCTTGGAAAATTCCAGAAAATTATGTCATGGGTTTAGAAGCTTCTGATAGGCTAATTGACATAATTTGAGTCAATTGGAGGTGTACCTGTGGATGTATTTCAAGGCCTACCTTCAGACTCAGTGCCTCTGCTTGACATCATGGAAAAATCAAAAGAAATCAGCCAAGACCTCAGAAAAAAAAATTGTAGACCTCCAAGTCTGGTTCATCCTTGGGAGCAATTTCCAAACGCCTGAAGGTACCACGTTCATCTGTACAAGCAATAGTACGCAAGTATAAACACCATGGGACCACGCAGCTGTCATTCCGCTCAGGAAGGAGACGCGTTCTGTCTCCTAGAGATGAACGTACTTTGGTGCGAAAAGTGCAAATCAATCCCAGAACAACAGCAAAGGACCTTGTGAAGATGCTGGAGGAAATGGGTACAAAAGTATCTATATCCACAGGAAAATTCGTCCTATATCTATATAACCTGAAAGGCCTCTCAGCAAGGAAGAAGCCACTGCTCCAAACCCGCCATAAAAAAGCTAGACTACAGTTTGCAACTGCACATGGGGACAAAGATCGTACTTTTTGGAGAAATGTCCTTTAGTCTGATGAAACAAAAATAGAACTGTTTGGCCATAATCACCATCATTATGTTTGGAGGAAAAAGGAGGACGCTTGCAAGCTGAAGAACACCATCCCAACCGTGAAGCACGGGGGTGGCAGCATCATGTTGTGGGGGTGCTTTGCTGCAGGAGGGACTGGTGCACTTCACAAAATAGATGGCATCATGAGGGAGGAAAATTATGTGGATATATTGAAGCAACATCTCACGACATCAGTCAGGAAGTTAAAGCTTGGTCGCAAATTGGTCTTCCAAATGGACAATGACCCCAAGCATACTTCCAAAGTTGTGGCAAAATAACTTAAGGACAACAAAGTCAAGGTATTGGAGTGGCCATCACAAAGCCCTGACCTCAATCCTATAGAAAATCTGTGGGCAGAACTGAAAAAGTGTGTGCGAGGAAGGAGGCCTACAAACCTGACTCAGTTAAACCAGCTTTGTCAGGAGAAATGGGCACAAATTCACCCCACTTCTTGTGGGAAGCTTGTGGAAGGCTAACTGAAACGTCTGCCCCAAGTTGAACAATTTAAAGGCAATGCTTCCAAGTACTAATTGAGTGTATGTAAACTTCTGACCCACTGGGAATGTGATAAAAAATAAAGAAATAAAAGCTGAAATAAATCATTCTCTCTACTATTATTCTGACATTTCACATTCTTAAAATAAAGTGGTGATTCTACAGTGAGGGGGGAAAAGTATTTGATCCCCTGCTGATTTTGTACATTTGCCCACTGACAAAGAAATGATCAGTCTATAATTTTAATGGTAGGTTTATTTGAACAGTGAGAGACAGAACAACAAGAAAAAAAAATCCAGAATAACGCATGTCAAAAAATGTTATAAATTGATTTGCATTTTAATGAGGGAAATAAGTATTTCTATGAACGAGTTGATTTTTGAGACACAGAATCACTAATTAAATCCTAAGAGCAAGAATGTTTGAAGGGAAGACCATTAGGTTGAATATGCATATCCAACTCTCCTTCCATTGTCTTTGTAGGGTTCTCTGGTGGTAAAATGGGCACCTCTTACCCTGTTTTCTGCAAACAGATCCCTTCCCCTCTTCAGGCCGTTTGTACAGAGCTCCGCTATTGGCCAGGTAATCAAAGATAATTTTATTCTATTATTTTGTAATTAAGTGACTAATAAATATCCAGCAAAAATCCCAGCGCATTTCGCCTGCAAATGCAAGTCAATGTCAACAGTGGCATATGCTTGTGACAGACATTTTGAATGGGAGTCTATTCCACCGTTGCTATTGGTCTATTTTAGAGGAAGAGTTCATTCAATGAAATGGAGGGCAGGGTGTTGGTGTTTGTCTGCTGTTTTGACAATCACTCACCCGTATTTGAGTGCGATCATGAACACCTAAAGTGCATTCCTATTTACCAAACATCTTTCTACTTAGAAATGCGTGGCTTTGATTTTATACGTGTTGAACATTCAGTATGGGTCCTTGTTTCCAGTGTGGATCCAGAACAGAGGCTTTAAAACTCTAGGGAAACACAAGCGACTGCAGGCAGGCTTTGAGCATCCCATGGAATCAGATGGCTTTACACCCTCCTTTATGAAGGTGAGACCCCCGGTTTGTCTGTACTCTGTCATCCTCCGGAGATAGTACCTGGGTCTTGTTCATTAGACCACACCATAGAAACATTTTTGAAACCGTTTTACAACGGGGGGTGGGGGGGAGCGTATTTTTATATCTTATTTGACAAAGACGAACGTTATCTCCCAGATGCTTTCCTACTTAACATGCCCCTGGTTGCATTGTAAACATATGTGACTGTTGTCTCATGCAGGGCCTCCTGACGCGTGATAAGGGGATGGAGGTGGAAACCTTGGACAAGCTTATGAAGAACAAGAATATTCCCGATGGGCAGCAAGATTCTTTCAAGACCGGGTTTGCTGAGGGCTTCCTGAAATCCCAAGCTCTGACACAGCGCACACAAGGCAAGTATACACTATACAACACTACACTACAAGACCAGGGTCATGCTCAGTAAGACACATGGCTAAACGGTTTGAAACGGAAAACCATAACGGGTGTTCTTAATGGAACAGCTCAGGTAGTACCTCCTTCGTTTCACAACATTGTCTCATGTTTCTAATGCCTACTAAACATTACCTAGGTGTACGTTTTATCTTCCATAAAAATGAAAGTCACCAGCTCTACTCTCCTTGCAGTGAGCATTAAATGACCACGGTTTCAGCTTGCAGGCCCTGAAGGCTCACTGCAACAAGAGATGCATGCCCGCCTTTCATTTTTTTTCTCCCTATTGAATGAAAGTGGATTGGAACTCCCATCTTCTCTGCAGACTCTCTGAGGAGGACGAGGCTGGTCCTGCTAGTCCTGCTGCTCCTGGGACTCTACGGCCTCTCCAAGACCCCCTTCCTATCGGGTAAAGGCTCCTTTTCATTTTGTCCATCTCTCTAATCAAGCTTGAAGTCCCTCGCTCTAGCATGCAGCTTAGTGTGTACTTTTTAAAGCCACAATCTGTAGCTTGCATTTTAGTCAAACTGCACTCCTCGCTGCAGAGGGTTGGGTCAGGAGAAACGTAACCCATGTTAAATTCATACAGTCCATGAGTGACAGTTTTTGAAGCTGTATATTGTCTGTTTAAAGTAATATTCTTTATAAGAGTTAATGGGTAGCCTATGTAATTCATTCATTCATTCATTCATTCAAATGACAGTTGAACAGCATCCCAGATTGAGCCTTTAACTCTTTGCAGATGCATTCAGAATTTACACATAAAAAGCATGTTCAGCAAGTTTGATGAGTAATCAAGATAACTTGGTAATAATATTGTGGGGGTTTTTTGTTTACCAAATGCTTCTAAAAGACAGTGATTTGTTGCCAAACTAAAATAAATCTAACCATAGCTAAGAACGCTTTTGCATCCGAGCTGTGTGATTTCGAACCTTAATCTAACCGTTCTGGACAGTACGATTCCGAACCACATCAGGCCTGGACTCAGCGGTGGACCCTGTCCACATGAAGAATGTGACGTTTGAGCACGTCAAAGGGGTGGAGGAGGCCAAGAATGAGTTGCAGGAGGTGGTGGAGTTCCTCCGGAGCCCAGAGAAGTTCACCGTCCTCGGAGGGAAACTGCCGAGAGGTGCAGTAGACCGTCAAGCTCTTTAATGGCCTTTAGTTGATCAGGGTTGTGTTCATTAGGCACCAAATAGAACAAAACAACTGACTGGAACAAGAAGGACTACGTGGATTTGTCCAGTAAGAAACGATCATTTTTGTTTTCTGTTGCAAAACGCTAAAAATATTAACGTTTCTGTGCCCTAATGAACATAACCCAGGTGTAGACTGACTGAACAATTCTGAATTCAAGAAGTTGTTTAGACAGGAACACAATCTTCCCCTGATGGAAGATGAAAATGGTGCCATTAACTTTGTTGCCACTTTAATTGGCTATTTCTTACAGTTAGTTACATATGTTGTTATTATTTACTTCCTCATTGGATTTCAATCTAATATTTTAGAGTCAATATTCATAAACTGTCTACTTTGTTAGGTGAATATTGTATTACTGTATATTAACCTATTACAGTTGTTCTTGTGTGTGTGTGTGTGTGTGTGTAGGGATCTTGCTGGTTGGCCCTCCTGGTACTGGGAAGACTCTGTTGGCCAGAGCCGTGGCTGGAGAAGCCAACGTCCCATTTTATTATGCCTCTGGCTCTGAGTTTGATGAGATGTTTGTGGGGGTTGGAGCCAGTCGCATCAGGAACCTCTTCAGTGAGTCCCATCTCCTCTTCAAGTCTCCCCTTATTCCTGGCTTCCAACCCTGTACCTAATATTGTACTTTTCACTGTCTTTTTTTAACCCAAACCTGGTTGCAACGATCGTATTGTCAGAATTTATCAACTGTATATCTGAGACCCCAGCCCTAGACTTCAACCCACCCTCTCTATACATTACATCTGCAGAGGAAGCCAAAGCAAACGCGCCGTGCGTAATCTTTATTGACGAGTTGGACAGCGTCGGAGGGAAGAGGATCGAGTCTCCCATGCACCCCTACTCCAGACAGACCATCAACCAGCTACTGGCTGAAATGGACGGGTATGTTTCCAACGGGTTCTTCTGGGTTGTGTTCAATGAGGGGAAACATTGTATAAAACAAAGCCAAATGGAGGATCTACGTGAGATTGTCCAACAACAACACTGTTTTTTTGTTGTTTTTTTTGCACGACCCTACTTTCTGTGTGGAGAAACGTGACATCCCACTGGGCACAGATGTCATTTCAACGTCTAGTGCAACAACAAATATCACAGTCATTGGATTTAGGTTAAATGTTGGGAGAAAAAAATCCCAGAATTCCTGTTGACTTTATGCAAATCCAATCAGTTTTCCACATTGATTCAACTTCAACGCATAAATATATATTTTTATGATGTGGAAACAACGTTGACTCAATCAGTTTTTTTCCCCCAGTAGGATGGATACACCGACTTCCCTGAACGTGTCACAATTGTCGCCCGCAGGTTCAAACCAAACGAAGGGGTCATTATCATTGGAGCGACAAACTTCCCTGAGGCTTTGGATAAGTATGTTAAGCTTTATTCATCTCATAATGTTGCTCAATGAAATGTTTTTTATTTTTTTGTACAGGGTTTCATTAGTTGACGTGAGTACATATTGACTTGCCATGTTAAAACAAACCTAAAGTCAGTGAAGCTCTGTCGCTCCCTCCCTAGCGCTCTGATTCGACCGGGACGTTTCGACATGCAGGTCACCGTCCCCAAGCCAGATGTGAAGGGGCGCACAGAGATCCTCAACTGGTACCTTAGGAAGATTAAAGTAGACCCTGGTACGTGAGCAACATACATGTGTGACCTATGTTGGTCATAGCTTGAGTCTATTGCTGATGAGCAATAGCTTCACACAATTGAATCTGCTGGGCTAAATGCTAATTGGAACTTGCAAATAAACTATGGCTATATGAGAATCTACAGTGGCAACATGCTAATGGCTGTATGGTAATAGACTATGGCTACTTGCTAATGGATACATGCTAATAGCTACATGCTAATGGCTGCATACTTGTAGACAATGGCTATATGAGAATCTGCAGTGGTAACATGCTAATCGCTGCATGCTAATAGTCTATGGCTACATACTAAAAGAGAAGAACATGCTAGTAAGACACACCATAGTTGACCTAGCTTAGCTGTACCTATTCCTGCTAACGACCTGGTTTCCTCATGCAGATGTGGAGGCTGGGATCATCGCCAGGGGAACAGTGGGCTTCTCCGGGGCCGACCTGGAGAACCTGGTCAACCAAGCGGCTCTGAAGGCGGCGGTGGACGGCAAAGACATGGTGACCCTCAAAGAGCTGGAGTTCGCCAAGGACAAGATCCTCATGGGTGAGCTCTGCTGTAGGAATGGGGACGAAATAGATATATACCCCTGTATCACAAATCATGCCCCAGCCCCAACCTCCTAGCCACTTGTTTAGATCCGAGAGGATTAGATGGGCTACCACCCTATTGCTTACACCCATCTTGCGCTCTGATAGGGCAAGTGGAATTGCCACCATATTGCTTATACCTGAGCCTCATATACCCAGACTTCTCACAGTAGTTCGAAAGCCTGGGTAAGTAACTCGGCAAGTACTATCGTGTGGGTGGAGTTCGGAGTCCAGGTAGAAACTAGTGAAACTATCAAACCGATCAAATATTTAATATGGGTGGAGTTCCAAAGAGACATTTCAACAACAAAAAATCTGACTTGAAACAAGCTAGCATGCATAAGATACAGAACAAATGCTGCATAAACCGAGACGCAAGGAAATGCCTCTCCTGAGGGGAAACATAATTTCTACTTATAGACAATAAAATGCCAGTGCTGAATGCCACAGGCTCTCTGACCGCTCTCATTCAAACAAAAAAATCCCTCCCAAGTTTTCTGAGCAAAAAATATATGCATGTAAAAAATATAGTATTTTCTTTTGGGGGGGGGCCATAAAAGACTGTAAAAACAACAGGAAATCATCTCCCAAGTATTCCCACGCATTATAGAGAGACACGTGATCCTATACAAATGTAAGTAAGGTTTGAAATGATTATGTTTTAGTCAAATATTATATCTGTTTGGCCTTCTTTGCCGTCAATTTGCAGTTTATTTTTAATTATGTTCTGGCCCACCGTTAATCCACTCAAGAAAAAACCGTCACGCTGCTGAATCTAGTTGATAATCCCTGACGTCGGGGTTAGGAGTTTATTTGGAATTCGGGGATCTTTGAGCAGGTTTTGGAAATCAACTCTTCTCTCACAGGCCCAGAGAGGAGGAGTGTGGAGATAGACAAAAAGAACAAGGAGATCACGGCGTACCACGAGTCTGGCCACGCTATCGTGGCGTACTACACCAAGGATGCCATGCCCATCAACAAGGCCACCATCATGCCCAGAGGACCTACGCTGGGTCATGTAAGTAGGAATGGAAATGGGGACAAATCTATAGAAAACAACATGGGTAGGGAAGGGTACAACCAGTAGCATTTCACTGTACCGTTTACACCGTGTCCTGTGCACTGAGGTTATTATAGACACACACTCTCACACATCTCCCATCCTCTCACCTCATCGTTTTCCCTCAATCCCAACAGGCTGTTGTGACTTGGATTTAAAAAGAATAGCGCAGAGACTGGTGCAAAAAATATGGTTGGAGGAAACTCTCTCCCCCATGTTTACACCAATCCAATGCGTTTTTACTTTAGTAGTACATACTTGTAAGAAGAATCAAGATAGCTATCTTATTTTTTGTTGTTGTTGTTAGCTAGTGATGCACAAGCTAGGCCTATTTGAAACATTGACATCTCTTGGCTGCATTTACCTGCCACAGTAGCTTGAAAATCAATGATGTGTAAAACCTTATCATCAGCAATCTATCTATGTATTGGCCATTGAGAGGCTTTGAATACTTTCAGGATTTTTTTTTTTTTTTTTAAGAATTATAATTTAAATGTTGTTTGTTTAGTTAACATAATATAATTTAAAAGTATACATTAAGCTGTAATAGAATAAATGTGTCAGAATGAATTTAGACATTAATAAATGCATTTCTTTAGCTTCTGAAATGTTTTTTATAACCAAGGACCAAGATGTGTATAAAGCCATCCAGGGTTTATATACATCATTGTTGAAAACACCCCAAAAGCTTGAAAACCCGATTACATTTTTGCCCTAAGTTTTTAACATTTTATTTGAGATTCTTATACCACATTTTGTTATGTTACAGCCTAAATTAAAAATTTATTACATTTTTATATTTTTCTCAACCATCTGCACACAATACCCCATAATGACAAACTAAAAACTAAAAATATCTCATTTACATAAGTATTCACACCACTGAATCAATACTTTGTAGAAGCACCTTTGGTGAATACAGCTTGCAGATTTTTCTCAAGCTCTGTTAAGTTAGATGGGGAGTGGTGGTGAACAGCAATCTTCAAGTCTTTCCACAGATTTTCAATGGGATTCAAGTCTGGACTTTGGCTGGGTCACTCAAGGACTTTCACATTCTTGTTCTGAAGCCATTCCAGCATTGCTTTGGCTGTATGCTTGGGGTCATTGTCCTGTTGAAATGTAAATCTTCACCCCAGTCTACGGTCGTTTGCACTCTGAAGCAGGTTCTCATCAATGATTTACCTGTATTTGGCTTCATTCATTGTTCCCTCCATCCTTACCAGTCTCCCAGTTCCTGGTGCTAAAAAGCATCCCTGTAGCATGATGCTGCCACCACCATGCTTCACAGTAGGGATGGTGTTAGACGGGTGATGAGCTGTGCCTGGTTTTCTCCAGACATAACGCTTTGCATTCAGGGCAAATACTTACATTTTTGTCTCATCAGACCACAATCTTTTGTCTTATGATCTGTCTTTCACGTGACTTTTTGCAAACTCCAGGCGTGCTGTCATGTGCCTTTTTCACAGGAGTGCCTTTTTCTCAGGAGTGACTTCTATCTGGCCACTCTCCCATAAAATCCAGATTGATGAAGTGTCGTAGAGACTGTTGTTCTTCTAGCAGGTTCTCCCATCTCAGCCAAGGAACTCTGTAGTTCTGTCAGTGGTCATTGGGTTCTTGGTCACCTCCCTGACCAAGGTCCTTCTTGCCCGGCTGCTCAGTTTGGTCGGACGGACAGTTGTAGGCGGAGTCTGGGTAGTTCCATATATTTTTTTTCTCAATTTCCCAATGATGGAGACCACAGTGCTCTTGGAAACTTTCAACACTCAAGAAATTGTTTTATACCCTTCCCTCATCACAATTATATTTCGGCAATCTACGGACAGTTCCTTGGACTTCATGGTATAGCTTCTGCTCTGACATGCACTGTCAACTGTGGGACCTTACACTGAGTGTACTAAACATTATGGACACCTATTTCCATGACAGACTAACCAGGTGAATCCAGGTGGAAGCTATGATCCCTTATTAATGTCACCTGTTAAGTCCACTTCAGTGTAGATAAAGTGGAGGAGACGGGTTAAATAATAATTTTTAAGCCTTGACATGGATTGTGTATGTGTGCCATTCAGAGGGTGATTGAGGAAGACAATATTTAAGTGGCGTTGAACGAGGTATCAGGCGCACCGGTTCGAGTGTGTCAAGAACTGCAACGCTGCATGGTTTTTCACGCTCAACAGTTTCCAGTGTGTATCAAGAATGGTCCACCACCCAAAGGACATCAAGCCAACTTGACACAACTGTGGGAAGTATTGGAGTTAACAAGGACCAGCATCCCTGTGGAATGCTTTCGACACCTTGTAGAGTCCATGCCTCGATGAATTGAGGCTGTTCTGATGGCTAAATGGGGTGCAACTCAATATTAGGAAGGTGTTCTTAATATTTTGTACACTCAGTGTATATAGACAGGTGTTTTTCTTTCTAAATCATGTCCTAACAATTGAATTGGCAGGTGGAATCCAATCAAGTTGTAGCGTCATCTGAAGGATGATCAAAGGAAATTGGATGCACATGAGCTCAATTTGGAGTGTCATGGCAAAGTCTTGTAAATACTTATGTAGATATTTATTTCATTTGCAATAAATTTGCCAAGATTTGTAAAAACATGTTTTCAATTTGTCATTTTGGGGTATTGTGTGAGGGGGGGATCTATTTAATCAAGTTTGAATGCAGGCTGCCTGTAACGTAACAAAATGTGGAATAAGTCGAGGGGTATGAATACTTTCTGAAGGAACTGTAGGTTATCTGTACCTCCATGTTTTTTAGGAATCCATTCCACTGAGCATACCAATACCATAAGGCCTCATTTTGATATAATGAAAAATGAGTGAAATGGTTAGTTCCATTTCCTGCCAGGCCTCACTCTCCCCCCCCCCCCCCACTGTCTTCCAGGTGTCCATGCTCCCAGCTGATGACCGCTGGAGCGAGACGCGTGCTCAGCTGCTGGCCCAGATAGACGTCAGCATGGGAGGCCGTGTGGCAGAGGAGATCATATTTGGCAACGAGTTCATCACCACTGGTATGCAAGGGGGTGTAGGAGGGTAATTTGACTAAGGAATTACAGTATACACCTTGTGCAGTACTGTAGTGTTATAAGAATATTCCTCAAAACAGGATGGTGCGTCTCAAGGGGTATCATCCAGATGTATAATATTCATTCTAAATGTTGGGCATTTATGTTTTTGAGGGTACGATATGATCATTTATCTGTTATTCAAACTGACTTACAGAATTGCGGAGATTATCAGTGACACGTATTTTCAGTATTATGTGGCCCATGCAGGAATCGAACGCACATCATTAGTGTTGCCAGCACCGCGCTGTATCTCACTGAGACGTTGATATCTTTTAGCCCATTAATCATCTTCCAAAAGTGCTTCATTTTTTTAAAGACTAAACAAATTCTATATAAACAACATGTTCAACTTCTTGTTGTTTTTTTTTTTTCAGGTGCATCAAGTGACTTTGATGCTGCCACCAGAATTGCAAAAATGATGGTGACCAGATTTGGTATGTGTGAGAGGGTAAGTTATGGATGCTGGACGTATGGTCGGGAGAGACAAAATGAAGTCATGTCTAATAAAGCGTCAGCAAAGTCCTGCTGTTTTTACTGTATACCTTTCAGGGCATGTAGTGTTGAACTTTGAACCCTGATTCTCAATTCATTTAGCTTTATTGGCATGAATGGCAACCACCCAATTTTGCAGCACTACATATATATTGTATTCTCTCTCTCCGTTCTCACTCTCTCTCACACACACACACACACACACACACCTATGTTGTAGCTGGGTGTCATGACCTACACTGACCAAACCAAGCAGAGCCCAGAGACACAGGCTGCCATCGAACACGAAGTCAGGAAACTTTTGAAGGTACGTTTCCACCTCCATCATCCTTCCAAGCCCCTGACCCAGTGCTCTTTGGCTTGTGTTTTTTTTATTTTTTAATCTTCCCCTTTTCTCTAACTGAGCATATTCGGAGTATCACAGTTTAGGGAAATAACAGGCACAATTTGTGTGTGTGTGTGTGTGTGTGTGTAAGCCCTAATTCCACTGTAATATATACAAGCCCTTTTCAGAAATTCACTCAATCCCTACATGTGTTAACTCCTCTGGTTTGTATGGTCCCCAGGATTCGTACGAGCGGGCCAGGGCTCTCCTCAAGTCTCACGCCAAAGAACACCAGAACCTAGCCAATGCCCTGCTGCAATACGAGACGCTGGATGCCAGAGAGATCAAGATGGTCCTGGAGGGCAAGGGCTTGGAGACAAGATGAGACTTCCAAGGGTGGAGGTGTCACTCTGGTTAATTTGGGAGATTGGGTGAGGGGTGGGAAGACAATACATCGCTGTCCACAGTGATTTCACAGTCTACGCAAACAGAGCTACGGAGCTGTACATGTGTACAGGAAGTATTCACAGCCTGAATTTAAAACTGATTAAATTATGTTTTTGTGTCACTGGCCTACACACAATGCCCCATAATATAAAAGTGGAATTATGTTTTTAGAAATATTTACAAATTTTATAAAAAATGAAAAGCTGAAATGTCTTGACTCAGTAAGTGATCAACTCCTTTGTTATGGCAAGCCTAAATAAGTTCAGGAGTAAAAATGTGCTTAACAAGTTGCATAGACTCACTCTGCAATAATAGTGTTTTAATGTGATTTTTTTGAATGACTACCTCATCTCTGTACCCCACACACATACAATTAATTGTCTGTACGGTCCCTCAGTCATGCAGTACATTTTATACACAGATTCAACCACAAAGACCAGGGAGGTTTTCCAATGCCTCTCAAAGAAGGGCACATATTGGGAGATGGGTAAAACATTTAAAAAAGCAGACATTGAATATCCCTTTGAGCATGGTGAAGTTATTAATTACACTTTGGATCAATATACCAAGTCACTACAAAGATATAGGCTTCCTGCCCAACTCAGTCACATTTCAGCAGGACAAAACCTCAAACACAAGGCCAAATATTCGCTGGAGTTGCTTACCAAGACGACATTGAATGTTCCTGAGTGGCCTAGTTACAGTTTTAACTTAAATCTGCTGAAAAGCTATAGCTAGAAAATGGCTGTCTAGCAATGATTAACAACCAACTTGAAAGAACTTGAATAATTTAAAAAATAATAATGTGCAAATATTGTACAATCCAGGTGTGCAAAGCTGTTTGAGACTTACCCAGAAAGACTCAGCTGTAATCACTGCCAAAGGTGATTCTAACATGTATTGATGTGAATACTTATACAAATTAGATTATTATTCTTGTAAAAAATTTTTTTACATGTTTTCACTTTGTCATTATGGGGTTATTGTTTGAAGATGGGTGAGGATTTAAAAAAATATATTTAATCCATTTTGAATTCAGACTGTAACACAACAAAATGTGGAATAAGTGAAAAGGTGTGATGAATACTTCCTGAAGTTACTGTGTATATGTAAATGTGTTAAATGTTTTATGCTCAGTAAAAGGCCAAGTCCATTGATTCAATGTCTTGCTCTAGACCTCCAGAATCACAATGAAACCATCTATCCTCCCATAAAAAGACATTTGTTTCTACATGAGACTTTCAATCATGTCTCTGTAATAAGTCATATGGAATCTGATTCTCCATAAGTAGTCTACCAATATTCCCAGGTTTGTCTGAGCCGTGTGTGTAACAGTTGCTGTTTCAAAGGTGGCCATTTGGGAACGTACATGGATTAGGGACTGTTTGGACTTAACCCAAAATTCTAACGTCTCTTAGTCTGAAAATGTACTTGATGTATTTATGTGATAAAATATGTAAATGCTGTGTGTGTGTGTGTGTGTGTGTGTGTGTGTGTGTGTATATATATATAGATGGAAGGAAATGCTGCTGTGCTTCGAAAAAAATGCTTTGTTACTTCAAACCCAACTTTGGTGTATTAAGCAGTGACGGGCCATTAAATCCTTGTAGTTTTTGGTTTCAATTCGGCTAACATTCTTTCATTCATTTAATTACGAAATACCTCAAGTTATCTGGTTTCTAAACAATTGTCAAAGTAACAATGAAACCTAGAAGACCCTACAACCACCTCATCCTGGTTCCCCCCTACTTCTGCTGTGTATTCCCATCTGAACACCAGGTGTCTCTACCGTTACCTCAGTAGATCTCTTCTTTACATGTCCTCACGTTGTATGTTTTTAAGCACAGAACCTCGTGGTGTAAGCAAGGACCGTCATAGTAATGTGCTGATGTGTAAGCCTTTAAGGGAAACGGTCAAATGCATTTGTAGACAATACTCAATCGCTTCAACAATCTAGTATCTCCATCTTTGGTTAGCATGAACGCTTTAGCCAAGAACGTTGAAATCCTTTGAAACATCTTCTGATGTCGAGTTGGAAATGTTATTAAGATTGCGATACAATGGAGGTTTAAAGACCATACCTTTTTAGCATTTATTAAGAATACATTTTTCTTTAGAGGCAAATATTATGATGATACACTGTGCAATTGGGTATACAGTATATAACCAGCGTAACTTATTGGTATGCTTTGTACATTTTAGTGTTTTACTTGCCTAAGTGACATATTTCGAGCTCCTGTTTTTGCCCCTTTAACCCACCTTTTAGTTGTGTGTATATATGAATGGGGTTTAACGGGAACACTGTATATCGATAGAAGGCTTTTGGACTGCGTATGCATTGACTGGCTCAACAATTGGCTGACACTTGTTTTATTCTCTCAACGATATGACGACAGACGTTAGAGGAATTTAATGTGCAGCTGAAGTAAATAAATTAAACGATGTGGCTGTCTTCAGTGTTTTTTTATGTTGTTGTTGATGATCAGTTTGATATGCACACCTTTCCTGAACATCAGAATGTATGCATGTTGAACTACAGTGTAGTTGATTTATATATTCACAAATACTTGCCAGAAGATTATGGACGTTGATCAATAACATCAGCTAACGATTTGGGTTAAACGACAACACCCAAGGCAAGTCGAAAATGAACTAAACTTGATAAAGAAATGATCTATATACATGTGTGTGTGTGTGTATATATATATATATTTTTTAAGAAAATGATCTTAACTTTAACCAGATGTTCAAATATACTAGTCATTGCAAACATTTGCACCTGTGTAAATACACTGACAAAATCAAATGTGTAAAATAGCCATTTTTTATTTATAATACAGTATGCAACTTTTATAGAACACAAGTGTTGCCAATGCAGCTTAAAGTCTACAGTATAAGTACATAAAATGTCAAATTACAGCAAAGAGAAAAACAGAGATAAGAAAATCAGACCAATCAATCGCAGATGAAACCATACTGAGGAATAATCAAAAAGGTTGACGCTGTCATGTTAACAGGTGTGGTTTCACGTCAATATCCAATGACTATGTCCGAAGATGAATAGCTAGTGGCTTGAATTGGTTGTAACCTATTTTACGTTCCTTAATTCATTCACACTAACATATATATATTAAAAAAAAGTATTGTATGTTTTATTTACATGATGTATTTAGTGTTGCATATCTACATCACCCATTTCTGCACATCCCAACGAATGTCAAAAACACAGGAAGGAAAGCAACACCGTGAACCAGCCCGAACGTAATAACCAAAAAAATGAGTTTGAAAAAAGTCCTGAAGATGTAGCTATCTGAGAAAGAGAGCGCCACCACCCCTAAAAGGGTGGAGACAGCTCCTTGCACTATGGGGAAACCCAGGTGGGCCAGCGCATCCACAGCCTTTTCGTTCGAGTCGGCCTTGCTGCTCGAGACAAAGGCGTACGAGACATGGGCGGAAAAGTTGACTGAGAAACCGATACAGATGATCAGATTTATCATGGAGATTGAGTCTAGGGACACGTCCCATAGTCCCATGAATCCAGCAACACCCACAATCACCGACCCAATGGAGAACGCCACCCACAGCGAACAGAGCGGGTTGGGTATCAGGAGTAAGGAGATCGCCAGCATCAACAATGTGGCAACAACGATAGTCTGGGTGGTGTTATGCACAATAACAGTGTACTGGTCTAAGTAGATAAACGATGGATGATAAACCACTAATTTGATGGGGCATTTTTTTGCAGTTTCTCTGAGGCTTATCAGCATGTCCTTCTGTTCCTTTGTCGTGCTGATGTTTAGCGTCTGAAGAAAGAAGCGAGATGAGCGGATCTTGTTATCTGCATCGAAATAAATGTCCTGACTGGTCATTGGACGTTTTTCCAAGAAGTGAAGCAGGTTTCCTATGAAGGTATTTTCGGAGTTTATATCAAGATCCTTTGCAAAGCTTTGGAAAGAATCTAGCCAGGAAAGAAAGAAGTTTTTGTCAACATATTTCAATTTATAAAAATCTGTAATGCAGGAGTTGAGATTTTTGTGCTGGTCTTCTTCCCAGTAGGCAAGTGACTCATTAACAACCACCATAACGATTGGACCATAGTGAGAGAAGTCCATACTTTTGTCGTAATATTTGGAAATGTAGGAATCATCTGAAGCCAGGTTCCTTAGGTCAATACCCTCCTTCATTTCAACACATCCATAGACGCTGACAGCCAGGTACCCGGCGTAGAGAACTACAATGGACGCTTTAGTCCATTTCTGGGTCAGAAATGGACCGTAATACTTCCCAAAGAAGCCGCTAATTGGTTGCTCCTCCTCTGTCCCGGTGTCATGATCATAGGCCCCACCAACGCAGCAGATTGAATACCTTCTCCCCTTCCCAGGAGGACAATCCACTGGAATCTTCACACAGGTGAACCAGTGCCGGTTGCTAGTTTCCCTCTGGCCATTCAGTGCTAAGAACGCACCAAGGAATAGGATGTTGTAGATGTAACAGAAAAGGATAGCTGTGCCGGCGTAAAGACAGAAGCTCTGAACAGAGCCAAAGGGTGAGCTGAAGCCCAGGTACAGTGCCAGGACATCCGTTATCGTGGTTATAGAGATGGAGATGGCGGCATCTTGATAGGTGTCGGCCAGACGATCCGCCACGCTATCATGGACATTGGTCTTCTGCCAACAGGAAATCATGATGAACATGTCGTCAATTCCAATACCTTAAACACAAAGGGTTTGTCGTTGAGCGAGGCGGTAAACATGAACATGACTTCCCACTGGGCACACACTGGTTGAATCAATGTTGCTTCCATGTCATTTTCAATGAAATTACGTGGAACCAATTTGGGAAAGATGTTGAATTGACGTCTGTGCCCAGTGGGTTGAGTCAAGAGAAAGGCATGAACATTCATGACATTTAAGTAATTTGTGACATTAAAACTAAGAATTTGTGGTGTGTTAGAAGAATCTGTTCCGTGAGACACTAGAATATGAATTTGAAGGCCTTAACCAGTGGGCAAAACTGGTTGCAATTACGTCATGGTCTGGTTGTATAAGGAAGTTATTTGCCCTCTGGGTATGAAGCTCTTTTACCTTCAATAATTACCAAATGTGTTTGTCTTTGATGAGGTGTGGAGGAATGGAAAGCAAATACTAATGAAGGTTTGAAGAGAAAGGAGGCGGAGCTTTCCCCTTACCCAGTATCAAGAATGGGCAGGTAGAAACAGTCATGACGAATGGCACACCCATTAACAACAGCATCCCGAAACTTGAAAGAACTGCTAGTCCTGTGGAAAAGACTCCAATGGTGGCTACCCACACCTTATTCCTCACGTTGTCCAACCTGATGAAATTAAAACCATTTAAAGTGTCTTTCCATACATATTGTATGCACTGCACAAATGGAAATTACGTTGACATTTTTTTAAAGGGTGTCCATGCGGCACATTGCTTCGATCCCACCATTTTGTCATAAGCATGTGCTATGTAACTAACCCTCAATCCCCCCACCACCACCCCTCACATGTACATCTACTTCATGTAACATAAAGGAGATAAATGTACCAACCTTAAACATGAAACAATTGTAAAAGACATGGTAATGGTATATGTTATGGAAAAAAGAGGAACAATAGACTTTGGAACTTTCTCGAATTCCCACTGTCTTGACATCGATGTAGAATACGACACCTAGAAAAAGAGACAAAAAAAAAAGAAAAATATGTTTAAAAATATCTATATTTGTTAAATGTTAAATTATAAAACAAATTTTACAAAGAAACATACTTTTGCAGGACTAGGCAGAAAAAAATAAAACAAATAAAACATTAAAATATATAGATAGGGATGTTAGGGATGTATGGTATCTCACCTCTGTGACATTTGTTGATTCTTCTGAGAGCAACTTAATAAACTCAGTCAGCCAAATGTCGCTTCTTGTGTTGTTGAATTCTCGTAAATAGTAAAAAAGTTGTATTGCCTTGGCACTTTGAACAATTGAGTTGTTTATTTTCACACTACCAAGTGTTGACCTCAAGGAAACCCTGCCAGATGTAGAAATATGTGTTGGAAATGTCAAATTAATAAGATCAATATTGCTGGCATTGTAGTCTATAATGTTCAATATGGCATTGGAGGAACAACTTCCATTCACTGTTGCGCAAATATCCACATATTGCAACAGTTCATCCTCAAACTCCACAGTCATGTTCCGAACTTTGCTGTCCAATACTAATATTTCCTCAAGTAGTGGCACTGTCAAAATGTTTGTCTTGGTTGTGGCTATGAAACATGCATATGTTCCATCTGTGTTCAACCTCAAGCTGGAAAACATGGATTGATTTTGTGGGAAATATTCTTGAATAAAAGTTCTCTCCATCTTGGCTGGTCCCTCTAGAGGTGTAAATTCTTTTTCAATATCATTAGATGTTCTGTTTTCCAAAAAGTAAAATCCACTTCCTAATGCCGTTGAGATAATGACAGGGACGATGAAGAACCACCACGGGTGTGTTCCTATGAAGTGGCCGATTATTCTAAAACACATGCGGATCGGTTTTTCTATGCAGTCTGTGCGGTATTTCGCCATAGCTAATGTTGGTCTCTTTATAAATTCAGATGCACTAAAGCAGTCCACAGAGCAGTAGAGTTCACCTCTCTGTGTGCCTCAGTCCTCAGTATGGATAACCACAGCTTTTATTACCCCTTCATCAACGGGGATATTTACATATATGGAGCCTGACTATCGGGTAGCAAAGAAAATTGGCCAATAACCATCTATCTCATCATTGGATGTATAGCTAGGTTGTTATCAATGGCACCAGTGTTCCACTGTCTAAACTTTATTCCTCATGTAGTGGAAGAAATGGAGCCCTCGTCCTCGCACAGTTTTCAGTATAACAGTCCTGAAAAAAAATCTCATAATTTTAGAGTTTCTGTTTTGAAATAACATGATAAAGTGCATTATGAATGAAACCTTTGGCAAAAGCGTAGTCATGTCAGTTGGTGTTGGCCTGTTGATGCCTCACAACTGATATTCAAAACAGTCAAACTACACAACAAGATTCCAATTCAACAGTACTCATACCATAGATTCATAGACTTTAAACGAAATAAAATCCTTGTTGTTCAGAGATTTAAGATTATTTGTACTATTTACTGTTATTGGCTCATATCAAATCAGCTTTGGAATCAATATATGCCTATGGAAGAAACATCAAAGAGTAATCTGATCCTTTACAGATAAGCTTTTGTTAGTCCAGGGAACAATGGGTCGTTGTAGTGTTGATCAATACTTTGTCAGTGATACTGTAGCACCATGTAATTAAAAGATTGAGTTCTCTACCTCTATCTAAATGAACATCCTGGTTTACCTGGGGCTAAATCATTCAACCAGCTCAAGAACAATGCTAACTCACTACAGCATGTTGCTGACTGACCATAGCTTTAAATCACACAATGCTGGCTGGGATCTTGCAAACCTGAAATTAAATCTACAAAAAATAAATAATCTTGCATTGGGATTATGTTATATGTAGTAGTTCAACAAAATCTGTCTGCTGTGTGAGCAACAATATTAATCAAATTGTGTATATTGGCAACACAGACCTATGTAAATTCATACTTTAATGAATTAAAGGAAACATTGATCAATTTCTTAGATTTTTTTAAGGAAAATTCTAGAAAGAAAACAACATTGGTCAGTGTTATTAAAATGTGCCTTTGTAACTTCTCATCAGAGGCTTCCTTATTGCCCCAGAGCACAAGAGACCAATTTACCTATAAGCCATATTATGTAAACCTCCACTCAACGTACGGAAGTAAAACTCATGTAAAGACAGGTGTCACATGCGTCGTTGTAGGTGGACCAAAATGCAGCGGGTATATTGATCATCTTCTTAATTTATTGAAGAAAAAAACACTTAAACCAAACAAACACCAAAAACAGTCCCGTAAGGTGGACAGACTATACAGGAAACAACCACCCACAAACCCAAGAGAAAACTAACCCACTTAAATATGGCCTCCAATTAGAGACAACGACAACCAGCTTCCTCTAATTGGAGGTCGTTCCAAAACACCAACATAAAAATAGAAAAACTAGATAAACACATAGAAATAGAAAATATAGAACATAAACCAAAAACCCCGAAACACACAAACCAAGCACACCCTGCCACGCCCTGACCAAACTACAATAACAAATAACCCCTTATACTGGTCAGGACGTGACAACAGGAAGCTATACGCAGCACCAGGTTAAACTGTGTTGTCTTTCAAGGAACCAAAATACACATGCAAACAAATGAATGGCATATGCTTTAATACAGTACATCACTGTTTACTTTTTAGAGCATATATTCTCATGGTTGAGAGTTTATTATTTTGACTGAGAGATGATCATACTGTATGATTAAATATTAGAGGTTGAGATGAAGTCGTCCTCCTGTACTCCCTGTTCACCAATGACTGCGTGGCCAAGCACGCCTCCAACTCAATCCTCAAGTTTGCAGACGACACTACTGATTACCAACAATGACAAGACAGCCTACAGGGAGGAGGTGAGGGCCCTGGTGTAACAGTGTAGGTTCCATCCCTCTCTTCGCCCCAACCCGGGCTCGAACCAGGGACCCTTGCACACATCAACAACTGACACCCACCGAAGCATCGTTACCCATCGCGCCACAAGAGCCACGGCCCTTGCAACGCAAGGGGAAACCCTACTTCAAGTCTCAGAGCTAGTGACGTCACCGATTGAAACACTATTAGCACACACCACCGCTAACTAACTAGCCATTTCACATCGGTTACACTCACCCCCCCTTTGACCTCCTCCTTTTCTGCAGCAACCAATGATCCGGGTCAACAGCATCAATGTAGGTTCCATCCCTCTCTTCACCCCAACCCAGGCTCGAACCAGGGACCCTTGCACACATCAACAACTGACACCCACCGAAGCATCGTTACCCATCGCGCCACAAGAGCCACGGCCCTTGCAACGCAAGGGGAAACCCTACTTCAAGTCTCAGAGCGAGTGACGTCACCGATTGAAACGCTATTAGCGCGCACCACCGCTAACTAACTAGCCATTTCACATCGGTTACACTGGGAAAGTGGTGCCAGGAAAATAACCTCTCGCTCAACGTCAACAACACAAAGGAGCTGATTGTGTACTTCAGGAAACAGCAGATGGAGCGCGCCCCTATCCACATCGACGGGACTGCAGTGGAGAAAGTGGAAAGCTTCAAGTTCCTCGGCGTACACATCACTGACGATCTGAAATGGTCCACCCACACAGACAGTGTTGTGAAGAAGGCACAACAGCACCTCTTCAACCTCAGGAGGCTGAAGAAATTTGGCTTGGCCCCTAAAACCCTCACAAACTTTTACAGATGTTCAATTGAGAGTATCCTGTCGGGCTGTATCACCGCCTGGTACAGCAACTGCACCGCCCGCAACCGCAGGGCTCTACAGAGGGTGGTACCGAGAGACTGAAAAAAAGCTTATATCTCAAGCCCATCAGTGTTAAATACATAGCCATCACTAGCCGGCTTCCACCCGGTTACGCAACCCTGCACCTTAGAGGCTGCTGACCTATATAAAATAGACTTGGAATCATTGGCCACTTTGATAATGGAACACTAGTCACTTTAATAATGTTTAAATAATGTTTACATACTGCTTTACTCATCTCATATGTATATACTGTATTCTTTTCTACTGTATTTTAATCAATGCCACTCTGACGTTGCTCGATCTCATATTTATATATTTCTTTATTCCTTTTACATTTGTGTGTATTGTTGTGAATTGTTAGATATTACTGCACTGTTGGAGCTAGGAACACAAAGCATTTTCGCTAAACCCCGCAATAACATCTGCTAAATATTGTGTATGTGACCAATACAATTTGATTTGATTTTGAAACAATATGACAGATGAGCAAAAGTGGATTGGATAACAATTCGTCTCCTCTTAGGAATGAATCCATGAAGTCTGTCTTTAGTCATCTGAGTCTCGATAGCTCTAATCACTAGGGTACATGAGCAAGCAATTGGCCAGGCATCTGTAATGGAGGCACTATTTAAGTTGTCTGACGTGTATCGTAGTAAACTAAAGTTAAACTAAAGTTCAAAACAGTGTGGCCAAATCACCTCAAATTTCAGTCACTTAAAACCAACAACTTATAAAAACTTAATAGGACATTGTAAAGTCTTCATACACACTAAACAAATGGTTCACAAATTATTTATTTAAAAAAAAAAGTCATAGTAAGGTTGATATAAGGCTGGGTTTTGCTATTTTTTTTCTCAATATAATCTCTTCTCAACAAGCTTTGTTTACTACACTGAGTCATGGAGTAATGTGTACTGTCTTTTGTGTTATGGGTCTGGCTGTCTGTGTTTTGTAATAGATACATAGTCAGAATGATATCAGATAAATATCAGTCGTGGTCATGTTCTATGGGAATTCGTAATACTGTCCCTTTAAATAAAAGTCCACTCCTTCTTATCGACTGATGTGTGACGTAGCTGTGTATACTACTTGCAAAGACAGTACAGCATGAAGATATGCCGAAACTGCTTCTTCGATAGAAATCACCCATCACGCTTGTATGCGATTTAGCTAGCGTAGCGCATGCGCAGAACACGTCATTCGGGTCTAACGGACGTGTGGCGCCGGACTACAGGCCGTCAAATGAAAAGCACTCCTTCGATATGAAAAGTTGTTTTTGACAAAAATGAAAACGTAAGGAATAATAATATGGACGCGTTTGAGTGGTACGGCGAAAGCAACCGGCTGTAAACGAAAGTCGAGGAGTGAGGTGGGGAGAAGCCGCGTCAGCGTCACCCAAAAGTCACACACTAATGTGATTTTCCAACAACAAGGCTCAGATCAACATGGCAGTGTTTCCATTGTTTATAGAAGTTTTTCTTTATAATGTCGAAATAAACATGGCCCCAACCCCCGTATCACACACTCACAAAATTAAATCATATGTGTGTTCATTGTACAATCAATTACTGAGAGAGAGCCTCAATATATAACATTAATTTGTATATAGGCTATCCACTGTATAGCCTACATTATGTCAGTTCCTGTTTCAGTCATGTCTGGTCACATTCGCGTGGAGTGGGTCAAACAAAAATACTCTAATGATTGATTGACAATAGAGCCTCACACAATTTGTTTTTAAATATATATTTTTTATTTAAACTAGGCAAGTCAGTTAAGAACAAATTCTTATTTACAATGACAGTCTACACCGGCCAAACCCAGACGACGCTGGGCCAATTGTGCGCCACCCTATGGGTCTCCCAATCACGGCCGGTTGTGATACAGTCTGGAGTCGAACCAGGATGTCTGTAGTGACGCGTTTAGCACCAAAATGCAAATCGAACCGCTGCGCCACTCGGGAGCCCGATGCAGGCGATGGCTGCAGTCAAAACTTCATGACCTTTGATCACATGATTTCTGTAAAATTCATGCAGTGGACATGTAGGCGCAAATCGGATCATTTTTTATAATGCAAAGGTAAAATGAAAGGTATGTGAACAACGATGGTCACCGATTTGACAAAAGTGTTCCGCTCGAACGCACATATTGATTTGTCCCTCCCCCGGTCTGGTCTCGAATCAGCTTCTCGACTTGTTTCCGGAATTAACGTGATGTTGCGCCTCTTGGTTTGAAAACGGTGCTACTGAGTTTGAGAAACACACACACCCACAACATTGTTTTATTAGGCTTATACCATTATGCAATTATGAAAGTACTGTGAACTAATTAAGATGTCATTTCGGAATTGGGTGGGTGTCTTTTAAATTGTTGTGAAATTGTGATGCATGCTGTATTTCGCAATATTCCGTGGATTGGATGGTCACCGGAATAACTGGTATTTGAACAATGAATCACGCGATAAAAAAAGTGACCTTTCTCCACGAGCAGAAGGACTAAAAAATGCTTTCAGTTTTTCACATTTCTACATTGTCGAAAGGATTCAACTAGGGACAGGTGCCTTCTCCAGCCCACCCCTGTGCTACTGCCTACAGGGCGAGGAGACAGTTGTGACAATCGCTTTCACGATATGTGAAGGCAAAAGGTCCGAAGGAGGAACCGGTCAAACTGTTGCTGAAGACAAACTCGTGTTACTATGGAGACTCGGAGGAACGGATTAAAAAGAGAAAGTTATGTTCTCTCTGTGGACGTGGGGACAACATCGATTAGATGTCACGTTTACGACAAGGAAGCCCAGATTCGAGGATCATGCATCACCAAGGTATTTGATAGGCTAGATTCAATAGAGCGATGAGAAATTGAAATTAAGTTTCTTTCGAATTAGGCATGCAAAATAATATGAATTATAATTATTTAATGAATATGGACTCTGGTAATGTTTGTTTCTGGCACGCATAATCTCCACATTGTCAATTTGACTGGTATGTTATGTTTATAGGTGAATCTGTTGTATCCTGAACCGGGCTTGGTCGAGTTGGACCCGGAAGAGCTGTGGAGAGGATTCGTTAAGGTGGTGAATGGTGCTGTTCAAGGTTTGTACCATTTCCCACCTCTCCGTATGGATAGGTCCACCATGGTATATTTAGCCCTCTTCTGATATAGTTCCAGTCCTCTAGGGTTTGCGCGGGCTCTGGTTTTCATCCTTGCCTTATAGGTGAATCAGAGACTGAGGTGTTGGAGAGCTCTCTAGTCAATCATTGTCATTAACTAATAAGTGAATACTAGGCCGAGCCAAGTCGAGCTGTACTGGGCTGGCCAGGTTAAGCATCCACCATAGTTGCTGGAAGCGTGTCAGAAAGGCCAGTATGGTTTGGGTAGGCCCCAGAGTGTGAGTTAGGTATAAGAGTGAGGAAGAAACGTGGATCTAAATTGTACAATTTTGTGATAAATTATTTACCCTTTTATGAGCACTTGATCTTCAATACTGACCATTTCACACACTATGTCTGTCTCTCACACATACGGCCTGATGGGCTGTGCATGAAGTGGACTGGAATAGGTGCTGCCACTTACTGTTTATATTTAGGTTTCAGAACTACATTTCTGTGTGTTCCTGAAGTCAAGCACTCCTGATGGGGACGATATTCCTAATCTTATGTATAGCCCAGCCTGGTCCTAAAATAACTCTTGGTTCTATAACCTTTTGGTGTTGACAAGGAACCAGATTGGTAGATCTATAGGCAGGGTCACTGGATTGGATGTAACAGGAACCAGATTGGTAGATCTATAGACAGGGTCACTGGTTTGGATATAACAGGAACCAGATTGGTAGATCTATAGACAGGCTCACTGGTTTGGATGTAACAGGAACCAGATTGGTAGATCTATAGACAGGGTCACTGGTTTGGATGTAACATGAATCAGTTCATCATGTCCAACAGAAACCAATCTTGTGGTGTTCTAGAGATCCAAGATGCTGTACCCTTGTTGTACCCTTTGAGCTAGGCCCCTTAAAACTGCTCCAGGGGCACCGCACTTTGGCTGACCCTGGCTTCCAAACCCTTGGGGTGTTATGTTTCTGTGGAGGTTGGGCTAAGGCAGGGTAGCACATTCTGGTCCTGAAGTAAAGCTGCAGGGTCTGTGGGGATTGGGCTAAGGCAGGTTTGCGTCAAAGATTTTTATAACTAACCCAAGATAGATCACCGGCTGTTTCCAATGGAAGCAAATTAATGATAGTGAGCAGAACAAGCAAGGAGGTGGGCAGAGCCAAGTCTGAGCTAGTGAGATTCTATTGGCGTGTTCTAGCATTTATTTGCATATTTACGTTCAGGAACGCAGACTCTGAAGTGCTTGTGTGCAACAACTCAATTCTCCCATGCACTCCTTCTAAACAAAACTTTTTTTTGTTGACACTTTGGCAAAAGGGTGAAGTCTACAAAACGCAGTCCACTCTGTTTGTTACAGATTGTAGATTTGGAAACAGAAAACTGTATGGAGATCGAATGTTTCATTGATGCGAAAATTAGCAGAATGTCGACCCAAATTCCATCTCGCTCCATCTTCATCCAGATTGCATTGGCCAGTTCGCTTCCTCTCATCAGCATCTCTTGGTAGGGAGTGGAAACGCCAACCGGATGCTTCACATTTATACAGCCGGTGAAATATCTGGCTCATTGTTCTATCTGTGGTAGCACATTCTGGTCCTGGGGTACAGCTGCAGGGTCTGCTGGCTTCTGCTCAGGTTGCTGGGCCAGAGGTGGTCCATGTGTAGCCCAGGGGTGGAGTTTGGTCTGGGAATCTCTCTCTCTCTCTCCCTTCTTCTGCCATATTTTTTAAGAAAAGGAAAGCCACACTTTAGGAGGTCTGATGCTAATGTAGTTTTGATGGCAAGCTGTTTTTAGTAAGGCATTACTTCTGCCACAAAACACACAAATGTTCACTTGCTGATAGCGTTGATGAATGATGGGTATGTTCTCTGTCTCTCCCTGGGTTTAGACTCAGGTTTACAGATGCGTCAGATGGAGACCCTGGGCATCTCCACTCAGAGAGGCACCTTCACCACGTGGGACAGGTACATTTTACATGGGCTAAAACCACAGTGTACAGTCTAGGGAGTACAAACTACCCTGGATGTTAATACACACAGCAGGGGTGGGCAGTGTCACCCTGTGAGGGCCGGTGTGGTCACGGGCTTTTGTTTCAGCGGAGTAATAACACGATTAGACTATGGTTAGTTGATTTAGTAGAATCAAGCGTGTTACTGCTTAGCTAGAACAAAAGCCTGCACTCATACAGGCCCTTGTTGATCCCCAGGACAGACCAACAGTACAGTATGTTTGTATCTGTGATGATATCCCACCTCACATCTCTCTCACACACACACACACACACACACACACACACACACACACACACACACACACACACACACACACACACACACACACACACACACACAGGAAAACAGGAGTTCCCTTTCACAACTTCATCAGCTGGCAGGACTTGAGGGCAGTGGAGCTGGTGAGGTCCTGGAACAACTCCTGCACCATGAAGGTTAGTCTGGGGTCACAGAGAGGTCATAGTTCAGCAGACCTTGTGATAATACAGTATAGGGGCCTCTATCTTTGTGCTCCGATTATTATTCGTAATGATGATGATAACTTGCCTTGCATTTTGCTATCCCAAACAGAATGCTATTACTAGCAAAGCAAATCACATCAAAACATTGATTTGGATTGTACTTTTGTGAATGCAATTTGGCTTTTAGCTTATTGTTAATACAAAATACAAAACTAAACTCAACAAAATAGGAATGATAACTGTGGCTGTGTTGTGTCCGTGACAATGGCAGGCGATCCACGGCGTTATGATGGTGCTTCACTTCCTGTCCAAAAATAAGCGCTTTCAGGCGGCCAGCCTCATAGTCTTCTCCACCCAACACGTCACCTTCCGCCTGGCCTGGGCCCTTCAACACTGGAAACAGGTGTGTGTGTGTGTGTGGCAGAGAGGGAGTTCAAGTGTTTGGAGGGGTGTGGCGGGGGAGGGTGTGTGTGTGTGTTGGAGATAGGTGTGATGTGTGAGAGCTTGGCACCTGTTCAAATGGGTGTTAGTGTGTGTGAGACAGAGAAGGAGAATGTGTGGGTTGGGGAGAGAGGGAGGTTTGTGTGCACATTCTGTAGTCAGAAAATGCATTCTGTAGTCAGAAAGGACGTTCTGTGGTCAGAAACGACGTTCTGTGGTCAGAAAGGCCTCTGCTGTTTCTATCAACGGTATGTCTGAATCACACAATAATGAGCCTCTATCAATGGGCTTTGGTATTTTAACTTGACTCCTCAGCCTACTGTGTGACATGACTTCTACCCCAGTTCTCCCTGACTCAGGACACACGTCATATGAGGACTGGCCTTCATGGACTCTGATTGGACGTACTGCTATAATAATATCACTGGCACACCGGCCAATAGTAGACAGAGAGAAACTTTTCCTAGAATCGCCCTACATTGAATTGTTGTTCACCTAAATCTAACTATATAGGCTACTGATGGCAGATGTGGCGAAAGCCTACCTGGCAACACTTCAAACACTAATGACCCAAAGGCACGCTGGGCTTTTTCAATAAGATCATAATACAGAAATATTATAGTCTTTACTGAACAAAGTCACTGGTCTCCAGTTCTTTTAGTAGCCTTGCATGTGATTTTTTTAGGAAGTGATTAGGAGCAAGAGAATACAAGGGGGACACAGCCGGTGATATTTCCTCTCCTCTATGTCCTCACCCCTCACAGTTAGGTCAAGCAGTAGCAGAGGGAAACTGCTGCTTTGGGACAATAGACACCTGGTTGCTTTATAAGCTCACAAAAGGTAGGTTGTATGATTCCCCATTCTCGTGTGTGTTCGCGTACAGTACTTGACTGCCCAAGCCTGTACGTGCGAGTAGTATTCATGTATATCTCTCAGCTAATTGATTGTGTGTATCTTTAAGCTTTGTTTATGATAAGGATGGCACACACTCCAGAGAAATTCAAGTATATTATTTATTTGAATTAAAAAAAAAATCTAATGTTCAACCAACAGAAACAGAAGTCCAACTCTCCAGCTATACACCTTTTTCTATAACTGTTCAAATCCGTATCTTCAAGCTTCCCAAAAATACTGATGTGTTAAAGGGAAAATCCACCAAACCACTCATTCCTATAATTTACGGTGTTAAATAACACTAGTATGCGAGAACAATATTTTTTGTGAACAAATGTTTAATTTTGTCATTATAATAAGGTTGGTAGCAACAAAACCCACAATGCAATGCTCTCTATGCGCTGGCTGGCTAGCTAAGTCGCTTGTTGGCAAATATAACTACACACAATAATACCAAAGTCAACATCAGCACGTGAAGAAGCTAATTGGCTGTAAAATAACCTAAATAAAATGTACTATCAATTTAGGAGTGTAAAATCTCACCATGTTCAACCTGCAGATCCATGTGCCTCACAGTGGAGTCTGACATGTACAATGCAGCCTGGACTGAAGAGGCAGACAAATAGGATAAATGTGGTGGACCCTGTGTTAAATTACACATTTCTCGAGTAGTGGACCCTCTGTTAAATTACACATTTCTCGAGGTAGGAATATTGCAAAAATATGATCAATGACTCGTTCGAGAGACAACATCCTCCCGCATTATGCCATTGGCCAGTATTGAAATCTGACATGTATGATAGATGTTTTCGCGATTTTAAAAGTCGTATTCCTATTAACTTCCAGTGTAGTGAGAGAGACTTCACCACGGTGCTACGTCATACCGGTCGGATTTCTGCCTGCTTGAACGACAATAACTCAAATAAAAATGAAAGGTCACGCAGAGATGCACCAAGACAATATAACATTGAAAATAGGTGAAATGTTCCTTTTTAAGCTTGTGTGTGTTTCCATGTTAATTATGAATTGTCACAAGGTTTTGGGTCTACACACACACACACACACACACACACACGCACGCAGGTCTTCTTTTTCTCAGTCCTACTGCAGTACTGTGTCCTCTGAAATCCCTCAGGCATGTTGGAAGACACAGTAACCAGGCAATATGAGTTAATAATTAATGTTCTTGGACAAGTTGCAGCTGAAAATGATCTGTTTTAGTTAGAATCTGGTTCAGTGTCTGTTATGCATGGTCCCTGTTTAAATAAACAAATAAAATCTGTCTCTCTTCTCTAACCGAGTCCAGGATTGGTCCATGCCACAGACTACTCTAATGCCAGTGCCACTGGGATGTTTGATTCGTACCAGGTCGGTTTTTCCTTGTTCACGTGTGTATTAACTTTGTATCAGGGTTGGGGTCAATTGCATTTCAATTCTGTTAATCCAGGAAGTAAACTGAAATTGCAATTCCCCCCCAAAAATTCATACAGAAGCATTGTGTCTTTGTGCGTGCGTTGCCTACAGTTGTGCTGGAGTGAATTCCTCTGCTGTCTCGTCTCGCTGCCTCTCTCCATCCTCCCCAAAGTACTGAACACTGGGTGAGTCACATGATACTGGTCACATGACTCACATGTCTCCCCTTTTAAATGAATAAGGTTGGTTCTCTGTCAAGATTGCAGTCAGAAGTGAGAGATCAGAGGAGAACGGGCCACTTAAATGGCCGTTAGAAATCCAAAAAGAAGGCTTGTATAATGTAGACATTAGAAGATAATTTACTAAACTGTAATGTGTTTTTAATCACTTGTATAGTCCCCTCCTGTACAATGTATACGGTATATTTTCTGTTTTAACTTAAATGGTCTTTAGTTTTTATAATGCAAAGCAAATTTATGTGAAAAACAGACACTAAAATGCTGATCAGCATAGCTACGTTACAGCAGGATACAGAGGCTGCTGAGTTCTGTCCTGTTGTATCTTAGCCATCTTCTCTGCAAGCCATATCAGACGTTTCCATCACACCAGTGGAGGCTGCTGAGGGGAGGACGGCTCATAATAATGGCTGCAGTAATAGTCAGTGGAATGGTATCAAACACATCAAATATGTGGTTTCCATGGGTTTGATACTATTCCACTGACTATGCTTGGTTCAGTAAGATCCAACAGGACAGAACTCAGCAGCCTCTGTATCCTGCTGTAACGTAGCTATGCTTGGTTCAGTAAGATACAACAGGATGGAACTCAGCAGCCTCTATATCCTGCTGTAACGTAGCTATGCTTGGTTCAGTAAGATACAACAGGACAGAACTCAGCAGCCTCTATATCCTGCTGTAACGTAGCTATGCTTGGTTCAGTAAGATACAACAGGACAGAACTCAGCAGCCTCTGTATCCTGCTGTAACGTAGCTATGCTTGGTTCAGTAAGATACAACAGGACAGAACTCAGCAGCCTCTATATCCTGCTGTAACGTAGCTATGCTTGGTTCAGTAAGATACAACAGGACAGAACTCAGCAGCCTCTGTATCCTGCTGTAACGTAGCTATGCTTGGTTCAGTAAAGATACAACAGGACACAACTCAGCAGCCTCTGTATCCTGCTGTAACGTAGCTATGCTTGGTTCAGTAAGATACAACAGGACGGAACTCAGCAGCCTCTGTATCCTGCTGTAACGTAGCTATGCTTGGTTCAGTAAAGTAAGTTACAACAGGACGGAACTCAGCAGCCTCTGTATCCTGCTGTAACGTAGCTATGCTTGGTTCAGTAAAGTAAGTTACAACAGGACAGAACTCAGCAGCCTCTGTATCCTGCTGTAACGTAGCTATGCTTGGTTCAGTAAAGTAAGATCCAACAGGACGGAACTCAGCAGACTCTGTATCCTGCTGTAACGTAGCTATGCTTGGTTCAGTAAAGTAAGATCCAACAGGACAGAACTCAGCAGCCTCTGTATCCTGCTGTAACGTAGCTATGCTTGGTTCAGTAAAGATACAACAGGATGGAACTCAGCAGCCTCTGTATCCTGCTGTAACGTAGCTATGCTTGGTTCAGTAAAGATACAACAGGACGGAACTCAGCAGCCTCCACTACTATCACGCATGGTCTATTTGTTCTCTTCTCCTTGATATCTTTTTAATTGATTTAACTAGGCCAGTCAGTTTAACTAGGCGATATCTAGATACAGCGATAAAGCCATATTAGATGTTGATTTATTATTGTCATATATATATATAATACCTATTCATTCATACATGATCTCCTCTTCCCCCTTCTGCTTCACCAGTCACCGCTTTGGCTTGACAGATCCCTCCATCTTTGGGGTGTCGATCCCTATTATGTCTGTTGTGAGTATCTCTCATCTTTGCATCACTATCTCCACATCCTGGAATGAGTCTGTTATCTTTATGGCTTTACGGTATCTTTGTTTTGTCTGCGTCACCAGCCATGCTAGGTCAGTGTGTCTTCAGGTTATTCTGCTCTCTTTGTGGGAGTGTGACCTTTCAAAATATCCACTTGCCTCATTAATTCTTAGCATCAGTTGTTTATTACATGTTTCTAGAAACACACAGGGGATATATACACACAGGTAATATATATACACACAGGTTATTTATATATATATATATATATATCTATATATCACACATACACACACAGGTAATACAGTGCATTCAGAAAGTATTCAGACCCCTTCACTTTTTCGACGGTTCGTTACGTTACAGCCTTTTTCTGAAATGTATTTACAATTACATTTTTTCCTCATCAATCTCCACACAATACCTCATAATGACAAAGCGAAAAAGGTTTTTAGAATTGTTTTGCAAATATATTTAAAGCTAAAAACAGAAATACCTTATTTACATAAGTATTCTGACCCTTTGCTATGTGACTTGAAATTGCGCTCAGGTGCATCCTGTTTCCTTTGATCATCCTTGAGATGTTTCTACAACTTGATTGGAGTACACCTGTGATATTCAATTGATTGGACATGATTTGGAAAGGCACACACTTGTCTATGTAAGGTCCCACAGTTGACAGTGCATGTCAGAGCAAAAACCAAGCCATGATGTCGAAGGAATTGTCCTTAGAGCTCAGAGACAGGATTGTGTCGAGGCACAGATCTGGGGAAGGGTACCAAAAAATGTCTGCAGCATTGAAGGTCCCCAAGAACACAGTGGCCTCCATCATTCTTAAATGGAAGAAGTTTGGAACCACCAAGAGTCTTCCTAGAGCTGGCCACCCGGCCAAACTGAGCAATCGGGGGAGAAGGGTCTTGACAGGGAGGTGATCAAGAACCTGATGGTCACTCTAACAGAGCTCAAGAGTTCCTCTGTGGAGATGGGAGAACCTTCCAGAAGGACAGCCATCTCTGCAGCACGCCACCAATCAGGCCTTTATGGTAGAGTGGCCAGACAGAAGCCACTTCTCTGTAAAAGACACGACAGCCCGCTTGGAGTTTGCCAAAAGGCTCCTAAAGACTCTCACCATGAGAAACAAGATTATCTGGTCTGATGAAACCAAGATTGAACTCTTTGGCCTGAATGCCAAGCATCACGTCTGGAGGAAACCTGGCACCATCCTTACGGTGAAGCATGGTGGTGGCAGCATCATGCTGTGGGATGTTTTTCAGCAGCAGGGACTAGGAGACTAGTCAGGATTGAGGGAAAGATGACCGTAGCAAAGTACAGAGATCCTTGATGAAAACCTGCTCCAGAGCGCTCAGGACTTCAGACTGGGGCGACGGTTCACCTACCAACAGGACAACGCCCCTAAGCACACATCCAAGGCAATGCAGGAGTGGCTTCAGGACAAGTCTCTGAATGTCCTTGAGTGACCCAGCCAGAGCACGTACTTGAACCCGATCTAACATCTCTGGAGAGACCTGAAAATAGCTGTGTAGCGACGCTCCACATCCAACCTGACAGAGCTTCAAAGGATCTGCAGCGAAGAATGAGAGAAACTCCCCAAATACAGGTGTGCCAAGCTTGTAATGTCATACCCAAGAAGACTCGAGGCTGTAATCGCTGCCAAAGGTGCTTCAACAAAGTATTTACTTATGTAAATGTGATATTTCAGTCTTATTTTTTAAATAAATTAGCAAAGATTTCACACACAGATTATTTTATATATATATATATTATTAGGGCTCCTGGGTGGTGCAGCGGTCTAAGGAGCACTGCATCTCAGTGCTAGAGGCGTCACTATAGACACCCTGGTTCGAATCCAGGCTGTATCACAACCGGCCTTGATTGGGAATCCCATAGGGCGGCGCCAAATTGGCCCAGGTTTGGCCGGTGTATGCCGTCATTGTAAATAAGAATTTGTTCTTAACTGACTTGCTTAGTTAAATAAAAAATACATGCGATAACGACTCATACTGAGAATGAATGTAGATCGAAGGGGATATTTTGAAAGCAGTATACTAGCAGTTGTGTGTTTGTTTCAATGTGACTGGCCATTTGGACCTTGGTTTATGGACTCAAGGTAAACGTTTCACTTTTAAATACACACTGCAAATATCTTCTCTGTTTTAGTTGACCAAAGTAGGTTTTTCAATGAACACTTACATTTTCTGCGTAGATCACTGTTCGACAGATCACCCAAAAATCTCAGTTAGTAGTTTATTGGATGATGCAAATCCCGTCATTTATTTGGGGTAAAGGCCTACACATTGATTGAGTTATAACATGTCTAGATAAAGACCAACAGTACCAGTCAAAAGTTTGTACACACCTACTCATTCCAGGGTTTTTCTTTATTTTTTTTTTTTTACTATTTTCAACATTGCAGAATAATAGTGAAGACATCAAAACTATGAAATAACACATGGAATCATGTAGTAACCAAAAAAAGGGTTTATATTTTATGTTTGAGATTCTTCAAATTAGCCACGCTTTGCCTTGATGACAGCTTTGCAAACTCTTGGCATTCTCTCAACCAGCTTCATGAGGTAGTCACCTGGAATGCATTTAAATTAACAGGTGTACCTTGTTAAGTTAATTTGTGGAATTTATTTCCTTCTTAATGCGTTTGAGCAAATTAGTTGTGTTGTGATCAGGTAGGGGTGGTATACAGAAGATAGCCCTATTTGGTAAAAGACCAAGTCCATATTATGGTAAGAACAGCTCAAATAAGCAAAGAGAAATGACAGTCCATCATTATCCCTAAAGACATGAAGGGCAGTCAATTTTGAACATTTTCAAGAACTTTTGAAAGTTTCTTCAAGTGCAGTCACAAAAACCAAGCGCTATGATGAAACTAGCTCTCATGAGGACCACAGGAAAGGAAGACCCAGAGTTACCTCTGCTGCAGAGGATACTGCTGGATTTAGTTCAAATGTAACATGTTTCAAGTTAAACTAGTTTGTATCCTGTTTAGTGAATGATTACTGTGAGTATTAATGGAGTTTAGGCCATGAAACTGTGTGGATGCTAATTTAGAAAGGTTGACCTAATCAGATAAGAGGACATTGCCTAGGATCAGAGAGCAGGGTCAGGCCCAGAGGATGGTTAGCTAAACAAAGAGAGGACCATGGACATTCCACAGGGGAAAGAAGGGAAACTCATTGGGGTCATAAAATGTATACAGTACCAGTACGGGGGGAAAAAAATGTATGAAATGTATGCATTCACTACTGTAAGTCGCTCTGGATAAGAGCGTCTGCTAAATGACTAAAATGTAAATGTAATACAGTGAGGTAAAAAAGTATTTGATCCCCTGCTGATTTTGTATGTTTGCCCACTCACAAAGAAATGATCAGTCTATAATTTTAATGGTAGGTTTATTTGAACAGTGAGAGACAGAATAACAACAACAAAAAATCCTGAAAAACGCATGTCAAAAATGTTATAAATTGATTTGCATTCTAATGAGGGAAATAAGTATTTGACCCCTCTGCAAACCATGACTTAGTACTTGGTGGCAAAACCCTTGTTGGCAATCAGAGGTCAGATGTTTCTTGTAGTTGGCCACCAGGTTTGCACACATCTCAGGAGGGATTTTGTCCCACTCCTCTTTGCAGATCTTCTCCAAGTCATTAAGGTTTCGAGGCTGACGTTTGGCAACTCGAACCTTCAGCTCCCTCCACAGATTTTCTATGGGGTTAAGGTCTGGAGACTGGCTAGGCCACTCCAGGACCTTAATGTGCTTCTTCTTGAGCCACTCCTTTGTTGCCTTGGCCATGTGTTTTGGGTCATTGTCATGCTGGAATACCCATCCACGACCCATTTTCAATGCCCTGGCTGAGGGAAGGAGGTTCTCACCCAAGATTTGACGGTACATGGCCCCGTCCATCGTCCCTTTGATGCGGTGAAGTTGTCCTGTCCCCTTAGCAGAAAAACACCCCCAAAGCATAATGTTTCCACCTCCATGTTTGACGGTGGGGATGGTGTCCTTGGGGTCATAGGCAGCATTCCTCCTCCTCCAAACATGGCGAGTTGAGTTGATGCCAAAGAGCTCCATTTTGGTCTCATCTGACCACAACACTTTTTTCACAGCTGGTTGTGATACAGCCCGGGATCAAAACAGGGTCTATAGTGACGCCTCTAGCACTGAGATGCAGTGCCTTAGACCGCTGCGCCACTCAGGAGCGAATCAAGGCAAATGGTGGTTACTTTGAAGAATCTGAAATATATAAAATATATTTTGATTTGTTTAACAATTTTTTGGGTTACTACATGATTCCATGTGTGTTATTTCATAGTTTTGATGTCTTCACTATTATTCTACAGTGTAGAAAATAGTAAAAATAAAGAAAAACCCTTGAATGAGTAGGTGGGTCCAAACTTTTTTGACTGGTACTGTACATATTGATTTGAGTTATAACATGTCTAGATAAAGACCTACATATTGATTGGTTGGAGTAGGATGTATCCCCCTAATGGTTAAGGTTAGGATTTGGGATCATAAATCTGTTACCTCTCACCCTGTAGATGGCAGACCAGCAGGCGGCCATGTTTGGTGAGTGCTGCTTCGACATCGGGGATGTGAAGATCACCATGGGAACGGGCACCTTCATGAACATCAACACTGGGAGCAAGCCACACACGTCTGTGGCCGGTACGTAGCTAACTATAGGCTTCATCACAGATCACAGAACTACGAGACAGATATTTCACCGGATGTAGAAATGTGGCTGACATTCTGCAAATTTTTTTTAATCAATGAAACATTTGATATCAATACAGTTTTCTGTTTCCAAAACTAGAATCTGTTACAAACAGAGTGGACTAAGTTTTGTAGACTTGACCCTTTGCCAAAGTGCAAGGGCGAATTGAGTTAGTGTACACGCACGCTTCATAGAGTAGGCGTTCCCTAATGGAAATACATGCTGGAACGCGCCAATAGGCTCTCGCTAGCTCATGCTTGGCTCTGCCCACTCCCTTGCTTGTTCTGCCCACTAGGATTAATTTGCTGCCATTGGAAATGACAGGCTGTGGTCTATCTTGGGTTAGTTATTCAAATCTTTGGCTTCATCATGACTCAGATATGGACATAGTCCCACATAGCTAGCTAGAGGCTACATCTTGCCCCAGAGATGAACATGGTCTCACGTATCATCACCCTCCGTATGAGAAGTATGCTCAATGGGGAAATCTCCACTGAAATAGCTTTTTAGCCGAGGGCTATGCTTAATCTGTGACAAGGAAATTGGCCCTCAAAGTCAACATGCAAGCAGGCCTACACACTCACTCATTCATGGACACGAGGGCTAAGTCGGGTCTGGTAAAAATCCTCCTTATGAGCTACTGGCTTTTGTTCCATCCCTGCTCTAACACACCAGATTCTAAACTGTAAGCAGGGTTATTCCACAGATATAAACTCAGTCCAGAGCCCTATGAAAGGGTTAAAGTTCTCCATCACATTGGATTCTGGAGAGATCAGTGTAGATCTGCAATAAAAAAATTATCTGAGGCGGGGGGGATCCAACCTGACAGAGCTTGAGAGGATCTGCAGGGAAGAATGGAAGAAACTCCCCAAATACAGGTGTGCCAAGCTTGTAGCGTCATACCCAAGAAGAGTTGATGCTGTAATCACTGCCAAAGGTGCTTCAACAAAGTACTGAGTAAAGGGTCTGAATACTTATATAAACCTGTTTTTGCTTTGTCATTATGGGGTATTGTGTGTAGATTGATGAGAATAAAACAAAAATAATTTATCATTTTTAGAAGTAGACGGTAACATAACAAAATGTGGGAAAAGTCAAGGGAATACTTTCCGAAGGCACTGTAAGTGTATTTTGTGGCTTTTGTGGAATGCGTTCAAATGATCTAAAGTCGCGCTGTTGCACCTGCCTGTAAATACCCACAATCCAGTTCAAAGTGAATAATGGCAGACCCTTGTGGCAAATGGCTTTTTTGCATATAGGCCTACTGTACCTCTGACTATGGCACATTGGTCTGTGTTGACTCCGGTCCCGGATGAGACGGATGTTTTGATTCGGTTTTATTTACACTAGTGTCTATTAATTGTCCAAACACACGGCCACTTTCTCACTCTATATTGCTATAGAATTTTCACAAATGTCTTAGTATATGTAATTCCTAAACATTCTAAGAATTTCTGAAAATGTGAAAATGACCATATCGAAGTTCTTGCTTGTCAGAAAATGTACAAAAGTAGTGTAATATTCTTCCTGGTGGTGTATATAAACAGATTTTAATAAGATTTTATGTTGCTAAAATTCTGTCAGTTCCAATTTAAAGGGGCAATAACTTAAGTGATAATGCCCTCGAAGCCGGTGTTTGGAGGATATATTGGCACGGGTGTTGTTAGGCCCGAGACAAAATCGAGGGCCGGCAAACCGTACCACTATATTCTCCAAACACCGGCTTTGAGGGCATTATCACTTTTCTCCAACGGGTTAGCAAGATGTTAAAATAATGATATTACATATTTTCATTCAAAACTTTATTTTGATGAATTTATTCATACCATTTCATTCTTCCACAAGATATAGTCCTGACACAAATCTAGGGTTGCTACCCAGGCCGGCTGGTCGATTGTTCTATCGGTTCGGTTGCCAGAGACGCGACCCAGTTGTTCAGTCTTTTTGTTCTGTATCTATGGACGCGACCCAGTCGTTAGTATGGCAATGGAACATTTAGAACGGTCTGGCAACGTTCTTATCTCTTGCTTGCTAGCTAGCTACGGCTAACTTAGTCATGTCAAAAATCCAGAATAGCAGCGAAGTAGCCGCATTTGCATTTTTTAAAGCTGTTTTCTAGTGATGATTTTGCCTAGCATAGAAAATGTGCTCACTTGTCAGAACATTGTTGTTCAGAGGAGCTAGCCAATAACACAGCTAACACGATCACTTAAAACTGAAGCTGGAAAGGCTGCGAACTAGCTGCAATTCATTTGACCTTTTTTCAATTGACATTTCTTTTGTGTATATATCCATAAAAATAATGCCAGCTTATTCATGATTTCGACTGGCTTCCTGCCAGTCTGTCTTGTCCCGACTCCCGACCCCGACACTTTCATTACTATGGGACAGCTGGAGATCAAATTTGAATATTGAAACAATGTTTAAAATGTTGATGAGACAGACAGAAAGGTTTATACTAATCTCTGCTGTTGAAACTAAATGTTAGTTTAAAAGAAATGTGATTTAATGTCTAGATGCTTTTTATAGTGCAGATCACGTTCATAAATTGCCTGGCTGGGCTGATGAGACAGTGGATTGTGCAGTCAGACGGAATAAAGTAAATAGGCATTTTAACATCATAGATTTAGCCGGTGGTAACTTGTGGAATAGACACTGTCTGGAATGCGCTTTTAACCAATCAGCATTCAGGATTAGACCCACCCATTGTATAATTTATAATATAAACTTTTTTTGTGTGAATTTTTCAAGTGAATAATAATTTATCATTACTTATATATTTATAATAAAATAAGAATTATTATTATTAATAATAATAACAATTAGGATGTTGTGTCCAGTGGGGTAAATGCAAATGGACAAAAGCCCCATGCTTCAGTCTACGTACATTTTATAGCCACTATTCTTCCTCACTTGGGCTACAGGTGATAATGCGTATTGCTAAAAGCACATCTGATAATATAGACCATGCATAGGCTATATCCAATATGTTAATAATTTTTACCAATATGTTATTGGGACCATTTCTGAGCTCCTTGGGAGAATTATCCAGGGGAGGACCCTGGTCCCCCTAAACAAGGGGACTGGAATTGGTCAAATACATGTTCAAAATGATCCTCTTTACCTAAAAGCATGATGGTCATGATTTTCTCACATTAAAGTGGAGGTTCATTTGGCCCCGGACAGTCGATCTGAGATCGACTAAAGTTTAATGTGGGATTTTTGTTGTTGTTGCTTTAACCCCTGAGCCTATTCTATGAATCAGGTTTGAGGAGTTAACGAGGTAACTTTGGTCAACTCATGAGTTCAACTCGGGATTACTGGTACCACGAAAGTGTCTCACCTTTTAGACAGGTACATTTCTATGGCAGCGAATCCTTCAGAACGAACCTCCTTCGGGGCAGGCTAACTCAGGGCTAACTCCATTTATCCTGAATGGAGTGTCGTTTAAAGAGTTGAGGACCAATGAAATCTCACCAAGTTCATTAATTTGAACTGATTAAATATTATATGAATCAACAGTTTTTGTTATGTGTTTTTTTTGTTAAATAGGCATGTTAAAACACCTATCACATTACACATTTAGTAATGACAGAATGCATTTGAAACTTCATGCACCGTACTAAAACGTATGTTTGACCATTCATTTAGCTTATTTTATCAATAGCAGTGGGATCAAAGGTGCTTGTGCATTCATAACCACACCAAAGACGGCATTTAACAATAACTTAAATAAAGACGGCCCTTCTAAAAGCCTTTTTCACGCCACAGCCTGCTGAATTTTCAATATAACTTCTCTTTCATTAAGATTTTTGGCACAAATGAAAAATATAGCACTGACTCCCCCATGGATTGATGTTTCAGCATTGTCTCAATGAAGAGTTCGGGGTTCGACTAGACGTGTGTAACATGCACGTGCAGTTACCAAGCCTGCTAGAGCTGGCGACAGGCGGACGAGCATTATCCACCATCGCAGTACAGATAAAGCCTGAGAAGGAATGTGAAGCTAACTGAAGCTAGTTAGCTTTAGAAACCCAGAGAAGATCGAACTTGCTTTTGTAGTACATACCACTCAGATTCCCAGTCTTTTTTTCATTTTGTTGTTCTTTTCACAAATATTTTTTTGGAGGGTATATTCCCTTTAGCTCAGTAAACAGCAATATCAATGAATAAGACACTTTTCCAAAAAAGTATGCAGTTCAGACATTGTCCCAGATTGTCATGGAAATCTGTTGTTTGTACAGGTCTCTACCCTGTTGTGGGGTGGAAGATCGGTCCAGAGGTGGTGTATCTAGCAGAGGGCAATGCAGCAGACACTGGCACAGCCATTAAGTGGGCACAGGAGCTGGGTGAGTCTGACCACTGGCATGATGCCTATTTGGCAACAATCCAGGAGCTCTGTAATTATGATATTCTCACGTAAGGGGAAAGACACCAACCATGTGTAATTCATATATTGATATTGATTGATATATTTGATATTTGATAGAAAAAGGGCATGAAAACACAACGTGCATATAAGTTCATATTTATCCCATAGTTTGGTGATGTCAGAGGAAGTGACATCAGTTGTGTTGTTCCAGAGCTGTTCTCAGATGTACGGGAGACCGATGCCATGGCCAGCAGTGTGGCCAACTCGGACGGTGTGTGCTTCGTTCCCTCGTTTAGTGGCCTGCAGGTGAGTGTGTGTGTGTATGCGCACAGGAATGATTGAACTGTGTGTGTGTGTGTGTTCGCTTGCACAGACGCGCGCACACACACACACACACACACACACACACACACACACACACACACACACACTGTGTATTGGTTTCACAGTGAGAGTGTTAATGACAGTTGGGTGTGCCATCAGACTATGAGTTTGTGGTTTTGTGGGCGTTTCTGGGTGACCTTGGTAGTAGTGTCATCATTAATGTGTCTACAGTGTTGTCACAACAGTGTTGTCATAACGTTGTCTTTTCCTTCTCTGCCTACCTTTGTGCAATCAGCTTTTGTAAGTTTGTCTCTTGTTTCATTTCATGTGAGTTTACGCTCCCAAAACTTGCTGGAATAATGTTGTGTTTGTGTATATGCCTTTGTTTATGTGTGTGAAATGGTGTTTATATATGCTCTCGGGCTTTGTTATTTATTTATATATATATGTGTGTGTATATGTAGGGCTCTATAAAATCAGTACAATGTTTTGCCTGATTCCGTTTAGTGTTTTCCCAAATTCCGTTTTCTCAGTTTTGTATTTACAGGTTTCCGTTTTTTCTGGTTTTGCCTTTTAAAATCACACTTTTTTAATAGAACATCCAATTTTGTTGTTTTTCTATGTCCACAACAATGCTTAAACCATATCAGGAGACCACTTTTCAGGTCTATGTAAAAATACAATACATTTAGATTTTTCGGTGTAGTTACCCTTTTAATGGAAGTGTGCAGCAGCCAGAAACCGTTGTTTGGCTAGCTGTGTTTCTGTAGCGCTCATGTGATTGCAGAGTTTGCAAAACAAATGGCCGCTGGATTGATGCAAATAATACTTATCTCGTTCTGCCAGGTAGGCATATAGACTACGTTGTAGTTCACATTTAACTGAGGAGGTTTTTAGGAAAGCCTTTCTATCTCTGCTAGCAGAAGGTTATCATTAGCATCATTGCTATCGGCTACACAAAGTTTAGACATACGCGTGTACCCCCCACCCACACACACATTGCTGTGTCGTTGCAGGACAATACAAATCACTGTTGCATTTTGTTGATGTCTCATGATTAACTTGGGCAAGTTAATTCATTTTGTAATAAATTCGATACATTTAGTTGAATATTGTTGAAATCCATTTGAATGTCTAGATTCCGTGATTCTGTCCGCGTTCTCCACATCGTAGATTTTATAGGGCCCTAGCTATGGTGTGTTAGTGTTGTGTCCTCACTATGTATGTTTAACGTGTTTGTGTGTTGTTCACCAGGCTCCTTTAAACGATCCCAAAGCATGCGCCTCTTTCATGGGCCTAAAACCATCCACAACCAAGAGTCACCTGGTCCGAGCCATTCTGGAGTCTGTTGCATTTAGGTCAGTGAGAGTTTGTGCCGATGTTGGTCAAGTTATTAATATAAATTCTGAATCTATCGATAAAGAAGAATTCATTAATTGTGAAATGAATGCGGGCACAAGGGACAAAATGGTGTTTTGAAGACCAAACTAGTAGTAAGTAATCTATCTGAAGGTTCAGTGGCTTCCGAAAGTATTCAGACCCCTTCACTTTTTCCACGTTTTGTTACAGCCTTGTTCTAAAAATGTATTAAGTTCAACATTTTCGTCAGCAATCTACACAATACCTCAAAACGGACAAAGCAAAAAAAACTTTTTGGGGAAATTTTGGCAAATGTATTACAAATAAAAAACAAATACCTTTTTTATTTAAATAATTATTCAGACCCTGGTAAATTCAATTGATTGGACATGATTTGGAAAGGCGCACACCTGTCTATATAAAGTCTCACAGTTGACAGTGCTTATCAGAGCAAAAACTAAGCCATGAGGTCAAAGGAATTGTCCGTAGAGCTCCAGATCTGGAGAAGGGTACCAAAAAATGTCTGCAGCATTGAAGGTCCCCAAGAACACAGTGGCTTCCATCATTCTTAAACGGAAGAAGTTTGGAACCACCAAGACTCTTCCTAGAGCTGGCCGGCCGGCCAAACTGAGCAATCGGGAGAGAGGAGCCTTGGTCAGGGAGGTGACCAAGAACCCGATGGTCACTCTGACAGAGCTCTAGAGTTCCTCTGTGGAGATGGGAGAAACTTTCAGAAGGACAACCATCTCTGCAGCACTCCACCAATCAGGCCTTTATGGTAGAGTGACCAGACGGAAGCCACTCCTCAGTAAAAGACACATGACAGCCCACTTGGAGTTTGCCAAAAGGCGACGGTTCACCTTCCAACAAGACAATGACCCAACCACACAGCCAAGTTAATGCAGGAGTGGCTTCGGGACAAGTATCAATGTCTGGCAACGACGATCATACCACTCTCAAAGTAGGTCACTCGTTTTACCCATTCTAACGTTCAATCAAACAGTAACTGGATGCCTGTCTGCCTGCTTTATATAGCAGGCCACGTGACTCTCATTTTTGTAGGATTGATCCATTTTCGTGAGCTGGGTGATGTACCTAATAATAAACTGTCTACCGTGTATATTTGAAGATAATATACACGTGTGTGTGTGTGTGTGTGTGTGCCGTTTCGTAGGAACAAGCAGCTCTATGAGACGATGCTTAGAGAAACACACATTCCCATCAGGAAGATCAGGTAGGCCTACAGTGGATTATTCCCTATACATTTCAGATCATCTCAAACCATTCTTTAGATGGTGTTGATGTATTGTTGTGTTGATGTATTGTGGTGTTAATGTATTGTGGTATTGATCGTTGATTGTTACTGATTTTACTGATCTCTCTACAGTGCCGTGAAAAAGTATTTACCCCCTTTCACTCAATAACTGGTTGAGCCACCTTTAGCAGTAATGACTCCAACCAAATGCTTCCTGTAGTTGTTGATCAGTCTCTCACGTTGCTGTGGAGGAATTTTGGCCCACTCTTCCATGCAGAACTGCTTTAGGTCAGAAACATTTGTGGGTTTTCAAGCATGAACGGCTCGTTTCAAGTCCTGCCACAACATCTCAATTGGGATTAGGTCTGGACTTTGACTAGGCCGTTCCAAAACTTCAAATGTGTTGCTTTTTAGCCATTTTCGCATAGACTTTGTGTGCTTTGGATCATGTCTTGCTGCATGACCCAGCAAGACATGGTGCTTCCAGGTGCTTTTTTAGCTAACTTTTGTCCACTTTTTGAACGAGATGGGTCCTCTTATGTCTGGCTAAAACCAAACACAAACCTCAGGAAAGGGCCTTCCCCAAACAGTTGCCACAAAGTTGGAAGCACAGAAACGTTTAGAATGTCATTGTATGCTGTAGTGTTAAGATTTCCCTTCACTGGAACTAAGAGGCCTAGCCCAAACCATGAAAAACAACCCCATTTATTCCTCCTCCACCAAACCTTACTGTTGGCACTATACATTGGGGCACATAGCATTGGTATTGCGCATGGTGATCTTAGGCTTGTGTTTGGCTGCTCGGCCATGGAAACCCATTTCATGAACCTCCCGACGAACAATTCTTGCGCTGACGTTGCTTCCAGAGGCAGTTTGGAACTCGATAGTGAGTGTTGCAACCGAGAACAGACAATTTTTACGTGCTACGCACTTCAGCGCTCTGTAGTCCCGTTCTGTGAGCTTGTGTGGCCTACCACTTCGCGGCTGAACCGTTGTTGCTCCTAGACGTATTCACTTCACAATAACAGTACTTACAGTTGACCTGGGCAGCTCTAGCAGGGCAGAAATTTGATGAAGTGACTTGTTGGAAAGGTGGCATCCTATGACGGTGCCACGTTGAACGTCACTGAGCTCTTCAGTAAGGCCATTATACTGCCAATGTTTGTCCATGGAGATTGCATGGCTATGTGCTCGACTTTATACACCTGTCAGCAACGGTGTGGCTGAAATAATACTAATTTGAAGGGGTGTCCACATACCTTTGTATATATAGTTATCAATCATGAATCCTCAATGTTTGGTGTGTGTGAGACAAGAGTGTGCAAAGGTATTTATATATTCTGAGGTGTGTGTGTGTCTGATTTATTATTTGTTTGTGTATGCAGGGCGGACGGTGGCATTTGTACCAATGACTTTGTCATGCAGCTGACGGCGGACCTGTTTGGCAGGAAGGTCGCTCGGCCAATCCAACACGAAATGTCCTGCCTGGGGGCAGCCTTCGTTGCAGGACTGGGAGTTGGTACGACCCCCACACACACACACACACACACACACACACACACACATTTGACATGAACACACACACACAAGGATACAAGGACATTGGACATGATACACACAAACATACATGCCACATATACAAACGTCCATACACATCCTTACTTTAACCATTAGAGGGATGAAGGAATATCTGATACCTGTATCGGTGAATAGTGATATCTTCTATGTACTCTATTCTATAGAAGCTGGTATTAAGTCCTGCTGCGTATACAGGTAGGACTAGGTAGACCCAGGCTTGCAGAATAAGGTATATGTTTGCTTGGGCAGTCGTTTTTACAGACAGACAGTGTAAATGTTGTTCGTTCTCGAGTAGATCAAATACATTGAACGGCTGGAGTCTAGAGGAGAGGTTTGGAATCACTGCAATAGAAACAGTCTCCCCCTGTTGACTCTCTCTCTCTCCCCCTGTTGACTCTCTCTCTCTCTCTCTCTCTCTCTCTCTGTCTCTCTCTCTCTCTCCCCCTGTTGACTCTCTCTCTCTCTCTCTCTCTCTGTCTCTCTCTCTCTGTCTCTCTGTCTCTCTGTCTCTCTCCTCTCTCTCTCTCCTC